>NW_016158831.1:0-24111 GCF_001687245.7 Rhagoletis zephyria | reverse complement strand
TTTTCTGCTTCTTTTAGGCATTGCCAGTAATGTAAAGTAGAATGTCCTACAATATTTTATTTATTTCGCTTCTTTGTTTCATTTCGGGGAATGCAAAGTAGAATGTCCTATAATATTTCTTTTTTAATTCGTTTATTTGCTTAATTTCCGGGAATGAAAAGTATAATGTTCTACAATATTTTATTTGTTTCGCTTCTTTGCTCCATTTCAGGGAATGCAAAGTAGAATGTCATACAATATTTTATTTGTTTCGCTTCTTTGCTTCATTTCAGGGAAAGCAAAGTAGAATGTGCTACAATATTTCTTTTTATTTCGCTTCTTTGCTTCATTTCGGAGAATGCAAAGTAGAATGCTTCATCGTAGTCAGCTGAAAAATAGAATGAATATCCAAAAATTCTTTTTCTACCGCTACTTTCTGTGGAAATTTGTCTCGCATAAAAGTCATGTTTAGCTTTGTTCAATTTGCAGCGAAGTTGAAGTCAGTCAATGAAGTGAAGTACAAGAGTGAGGAAGTACAATTTTAAGCTTTATTAAATATGCATGTATGTACATACCGATTTTTAAGAAAATCTAAATACCTAAATACATACATATGTATGTATAAAATCTGATTTATAAAATTTTAATTAATTTTAACCTTTTAAGACATTTTCTGATTTCAATTTAATATAAATAAGTATGTAAATACTTATCTAGGCATTCTAAATTAGTTTCTCTGTAAGGCATTCTTTGTTCGCTTCTCTGGATTCTGTTTATCCATGCGTTCTCCCTTGGTTTGAAGGTAATGCTGCGTTCAAGGGCTTACCTCCAATGACATGCCCATGTTAAAATAAGGCCTTCTTGAAGCGAAAGGGTATTCGATTCCCATCGCCTAGCTCGTTTCCACTTTCGTTTCTGTGGTAATCGTGTTTTTTGCTGGGTTACAACATGGTGATTTTTATACCCGAGCGCACTTGTGCACAAGGGTATTATAACTTTGTTCACATAACGGTTGTTTGTAACAGGCAAAACGAATCGAGATAGATATAGACAAATGTATCAATATTTCGAAATTTAAGGACGCTAATTTACTTAAAATGTATACACCCCGGCTTATCATGTAGCGGTAGCTTTCGGAAAGGTGGAAAACATATATTTAATACTTGCGCCGGGTATTTAATGTTCGGCTCCGCCCGAACTTAGACTTTCTTACTTGTTTTAATTTAAAAAATAATGATTATTTTCCATCCCTGAATTTGGCGAATATTTTATGGAACTGAAATTAAATATTCATTCAGAGGTCGTTCTGATATATACATTGGGGCATATTTATAGTCGAATAAAGTTGATTATAAAGTTAATTGCTGCTACTCCATTGAAAATTATACAAAAGGCAACAATTAACTTTAATGCCGACTTCATTGAGGCTATGAATACGCATTCTTCGGTTATATCTTCCTAGCTAAATCCTGGAGCACTGGACCAGACTTACTGATTACACTGAACAGCTGATTATGAGAGATTATGCGCTCTATGCGAATTATAATTACATCCCTGCTTCAACTGCGCTGCACTGCAATGGAAATATAACCAGCACTTAACAATTGCACACAAACGACTTTTTTGTTAGTTCAAAATACATGCGCACGCACATACAGAAGATTTACATTCGGTCTGGGTCTATCCGCATATTCGGATATCCGTTAGGATGTTCGTTGTATAAAATCTGAATATCCGCTTAATATCCGTTCATTTTGTTATCCGTGAATCCGGTCAGTATCCATTTATTTGGGAATGCAGATATTCTAAACAGAAATTGAACAAATTCGGAAAAGTATTCTCAAAATTAATAAATCTATCGAGCTGCAATATAAATAAATAATAGAACACTTCATTAATACACAAAACAATTGTTATTTTACTGTTAATTTTTAGATCGAAACACTGGTTAATCTCCGTTCATATTGTTTTCAGGAGATTCGTTTGAGATTCTTTAATTTTGGCATCGCATATGGATATTCGGTTTTTTATTCAGATATCGGAATATCCGGATAGTCAAATAATTCGGTATAAATTCCAGCCCTAATTTATATACAGTGGCTCACAGCTTATTTTATGCAATGCATATTTCCAACTTCAAAGCATTATAACTAAGTAACTATAAGGAATATCAAAAAAAAAAAATTGTGTACTAATAGAAAGAGCAGGTATTCTTGCTTAACAAAAGGACTTCATTTATTTAAAAAAACTTATATTTACATAACTTAAAAATTCGAAAACAAAAAATATTGCATTTATTCTAGTCATTTTATGCAGGAACTTGAAATTTTGTAACTTATGTAGGTAAATTTTTTTTCAGTTTTTCTAATATTTTGTATAATATTCTTTAGTGTCTGCAATAGATTTAAGGCGGCTTGGTATTGATGCTACTAATTTTTTAGTGATATCAGGCGAAATATTCTCCCATTCCGTTTAAAAGCCTCTTTAAGGTCGTTTTTGTTAGAAATTTTATGTTTTCGTATATTATTTTCCAATATAGACCATACATTTTCGATAACATTGATGTCTGGCGACTGTGCTGGCGGTGTCATCAGATGGGGACAATCGTATATCAGCCAGGTTTGCACAATACCCGATTTGTGCTTCGGATCGTTATCCTGATAAAATCGAAAATGTGATCTTATGCCCAGATCCTCGGCACTCTGCAACAGATTAACCTTCAAAATCTGAAGGTACGTAATTTTGTTCATTGTTGTTTCAATAAAGGCCAACTTCCCAGTACCAGCAACTGACATGCAGGCCCAAACCATGACGCTGCCACCGCCATGTTCGATCGTTGGCCTCAAGTTTTCTTTATTTAGCTCCGTATTCGGTTTTCTCCAAACATAGGACATACCATCCGAGCCGAAGATATTAAATTTCTATTCATCCGCAAAGATAACAGAATTCCAGTACTCTGGCGACTTGGAAACATGTTCTTGGGCGAAGCTGAGTCTGCATTGCCTGTTTTTTGGGCTGATGAAAGGCTTTTCCGTGATACTCGGCCATGAAAATCCTGTTTACGCAGTATACGGCGAACAGTTTCCACACTACATTGTTTCCCAAGGTCAGCTTGAACTTCAGAAGCTAATTTCGGTGCGGATAGTCTGGGATTGGCCTTTACCTTTCGCACAATATATTGCTAATCAGTGTCACTGAAAATTTTGTTTGGTGCTTCTCTACCTTTACTATGCACACGATTCTCATGAACGAAGCGCTCGATAACTTTTTGTACTGTAGGGGCTTTAATATTTACCATTTCAGCTGTGTTTCGCTGCGAGCGGCCGTTTTTAAAATGGTGAATAACCAATTCTCGTTTCTCTACCGTCGTTCGCGGACCCAGTTTCAATAATCACAGAAGTAGACACTTCAAGCGACAAAATCAAAGTAAAACGTAACACAGTCAAATTACAAAAATGCAGCAAAGGCACAGAAAAAGAAGTTACAGTTAGAATGCGCAAATATTCTGTACCGCTACACAAAGAAGTGAGTGCATAAAATAAGCTGTGGCTAGTGAATAAGTAGTATTTTTTGTTTTCTTTTTATACCTTTCATGAGCATGAAATGGTATTATAACTTTGGTCCGACGTTTGTAAGTACCAGAATAAAAAGAGATAGACCCATTAAAATGTATACTTATATGATCAGAACGTCGAGCTGAGTCGATTTAACCATGTCCGTCTGTTTGTATGCAATCTAGTCTCTCAGTTTTCGAGATATCCGGATACAATTTGGTAGATGGGTGTATTTTTATAATGTATTAATTATTTGTCGGAACCGGAAGAATCGGACCACTATAACATATAGCTCCCATACAACCGATTGTTCAGATATGAGATTTTTCGTTATAACTTCTCCATTTATGCAGCTAGGAACATGAAATTATCAACAGAATACTTACAGTGAAAATTACAAAGATCGGGTCACTATAACCTATAGCTCCCATACAACTGATTGTTCACATATAAAATTTTTCGTTATAACTCCTCCATTTATATAGCTAGGAACATGAAATTCTGCACTGTTTTCAATAATTACCAACAGAAAACTTACAGTGAAAATTAAAAAGATGGGGTAACTATAACCTATAGCTCCCATACAACTGATTGTTGCTAGGACCATGAGTTTTCGCGCTGTTTTCACTTATTATCAAAAGAATACTTTCAGTGAAAATGGCAAAGATCGGGTCGCTACAACCTATATCCACCATACAACCGATTGTTCAGATATGAGATTTTTCGTTATAACTTCTCCATTTATGCAGCTACGAACATGAAATTTTGCAGTACTTGCACCCATTATCAACAGAATACTTACAGTGAAAATTACAAAGATCGGGTCACTATAACCTATAGCTCCCATACAACTGATTGTTCAGATATAAAATTTTGCGTTATAACTCCTCCATTTATATAGCTAGGAACATGAAATTCCGCACTGTTTTCAATAATTATTAACAGAAAACTTACGGTGAAAATTACAAAGATCGGGTAACTATAACCTATAGCTCCCATACAACTGATTGTTCAGATATGAGATTTTTCGTTATAATTCATCCATTTATGTAGCTAGGACCATGAAATTTCGCGCTGTTTTCACTCATTATCAACAGAAGACTTACAGTGAAAATAACAAAGATCGGGTGACTATAACCTGTAGCCCCCATACAACTGATTGTTCAGATATGAGGTCTTTTATCATAACTCCTCCATTTATGCAGCTAGGAACATGAAATTTCGCACCATTTTTGCTCATTATCAACGGAATACTTACAGTGAAAATAACAAGGATCGGGTGACTATAACAAATATATATCTTCCATACATCTGATTGTTCAGATATGGGATTTTACTGTAAAACTCCTTTATTTGAACAGCTAAAACCGATAAATTTCGTAAGATATTTTATAAATAATAATACAAAGTCTACTGAGAAAATCGCCAAAATCTATGCTGTATAAGCTTTATCTCCTATACCACTGATTGTACAGATACCAGTTTTTGTGTTATATCTCCTTTATGTAGGAAACTAAACCTAATAAATTGTGTTACCGGTTTACATACCGGGCACATAACAGTGAAAATCACTTAGATTGGTGCTAATATAAGGTATATCTTCCATACCTCTGATTGTTCAGATGCGATTTTTTATATAGGTATGTAACTCCTCTATCGATGTATGCAGATGTATTCAAAAGCAGTAATCTGTCAAAGTAAAATTTGCAGATGTTCATGAAAGGTATTAGGCCTTCGGCATAGCCGAAGACAGCGCTGCTCTTACTTGTTATTAAATTGTTTATACGCGTATTTTTACCATAAGTGAAGTCTTTTTGTAAGACAAGAGATCTTACTCTTTTAAATGAAACCAAAATTGTTTTTTTTTTAATCATTGTTAGTTTGAAGTTACAGAGCTCTAAACTTGAAAGTATGACCTGCATAAAATAAGCTGTGAGCCACTGTACATAATGCATACAGTGACTTTCATAATTCCTAAAAATTACGCTTTGTTTGAAATGTGAAGTCAACTTAAAAGAATAGAATAGGAAAGAAAGAAGGAAAGAAGTTAACGCGTTTACCTCTGTGCTTTTTTTACCTTTGTTTATAAACCTAAGTATGTATTATGTTATTTTGTGTAATAGATGTGCACATTTTATGACGATTGAACTATATAGATTTGTTAAGACCAAAGAAATAAATGGTAGTTACATAAATAGTAAGATGAAAAGTTAATTATATATCTTAGCCATACACCAGTTTAACGTGAAAAAGGACGAAGTCCATCAGTGTCATATTACTTTCTTCTTTTTTTGGAAATCTCCAAGGTCATTAAAATTTTCCGGCTCCCATGAAAAGATTAACCGTTTGAATGCCTTAATAAAACTCGCATAACAATAGTTGCTTCAGAGCTACCTGTAGTAAATCCTCTGATTCTAATGGAAGAACGCATGTGTGTGCAAACAACGCATTCTACCTGATGGGTTAGTCATCGATCTTTGGTGCGAGCCTAACTTTAGTGATTTGCATATAAGTGCTTACGTACGAATTCCGCATTTAGTATAAATGAGTTGATATCGCAGTGCAGATCGCCGTCAAGGAAGCAAGCAAAGCGTATACAGAAGGATATCAGAAACCGCGTAAAGATTTTAGAAAAGCACGTAAGAATTACTCTGTTACTTATTTTTATATCAGAAACCTCCATTTTTTAAACAAGGAAAGCAGTCACCAATCGCAGCCCAGTACATAAAAAAAAACGAACTCAGTCCGCCATTCTTTATTCGACTTTCATGGGAATAAAAAATATTTATTTTTTTATAGCTACATAAGTAAATATGTAGGCACTCGCACAACCCCTCAGTTCATCGGTATAAACCACCAAGCATAAGTAAAGCGCTTATTTACTTAGCTACTTTGTAATGTGTACATGCTCACAAATGCATATAGTCGGGTGAACTGCTGCAAACAAAAGCAGAATACATTACGACCCTCGAGTACACACCATTGAAGCTGCCTGGAAAAAATCCTCCCCTTAAGTTTGCGTACGCGTGCTAAAAATGGCAGTAAATTCCAATTTTTATTGCCTTTTTTGTCGACCTTTTTCCCACTTTTTTCGCGGCCTCGTATATGTATACAATTGGGAGAAAAACTTGGATTATAAAAACGACGACAACATCACTCATATACACCGAACCCAGCAACGGGGGAAGTAGCATACATATGTATGTATATAAAAATGAGTGGCATAATGGTCATATTCCACCCCCTAGCCCTCAACAAAAGAACAAAATATTTAAATTGCTTGCTTGGGAGTAGCACTGTTAGGGGTGGTAAAAATGAAGAAAGGAAACTAAGAAAAACATCTAAAATGAAAAATCAGCGCACGCGCAATACGCGTGTCGAAAACTAAATTATAAATTTTCTGTTGCTTTGTGAACGATGCCTATTGTAATTGCCAAACGTTTTTCGCAGAGTACTAATTATATTTTATTTTTCTGTTCCATTGCAGGCTGATTAAAGAATATAGGAAGATTGCAGATACGTATTGACATTTTGAGGACAATATGCAGAACTGGGACGCTGTGCAGACCGCCTCTGTAAATTATGAGCAGCACAGCATCTGGTACAACAATATGTTTTCCACCACAAATATTAAGACTGAGCCTGGAGTCAAAAGTCCTTCGCTGGAGGAGCAGCCGAGGTCGCCAACGTCTGGTGTTGATGTAATATCCCACTTAGAAAGTTATTTGAAACAACAGCCCTCACATACGCCACGCCAAATATCAGCGATGGACACGCTATCGACGATGACGCCATCTCCCAGTAATACAGACAGCATGCACCATTTATATGATGGAAACATACAGCAACAGTTATTGCAACAGCAACAATACCAGGAGCAGTTTCAACAAGCACAGCAATCAGCCGCACATAATCATGTGACGTCTTCGCATTTACAGCTCGGATTCAACCCACTCACACCACCAGGACTTCCAAATGCGATATTGCCCTCCTTATCCCGCTTTTATCATCAGCCCAGTATGCCAAATGGACAGCAAACACCGAGCCCGCAGCCTCCTCAAACACAAATGGTGATACCAATGGAATCAAGTGAAAAAGAGCAAACGGCTTTAACGCCACGCAATACACCACCAATGGATATTACTCCACCGAAATCGCCTAAAACCCAGGCTACAGCTGGTTCAGAGAAACTCACTGTGCGGGAGAAAGACCAAGATGCGCAATCCAACTCTAGTGAAGACATCAAATATATACAGGAATCAGAAGATGACGAATTGATTCGGTTACCTATTTACAATTCGCATGGAAAAATGAAAAATTACAAATGCAAGTCCTGTGGAATGATTGCAATAACAAAAGTAAGCTTCTGGGAGCATGCACGAACACATATGAAGCCCGAGAAGATTCTACAATGTCCGAAGTGCCCGTTCGTTACAGAGCTAAAACATCACCTTGAATACCATATACGAAAACATAAAAACCTCAAGCCCTTTCAATGCGACAAATGCTCGTATACATGTGTAAACAAGTCGATGTTGAATTCCCACCGCAAGTCTCACTCCACCGTTTACCAGTACCGTTGCGCAGACTGTGATTATGCCACTAAGTATTGTCATTCATTCAAATTGCATCTACGAAAATATGACCACAAACCGGGTTTGGTTTTGGATGAAGAAGGTATTCCAAATCCCTCGGTGGTGATTGACGTGTATGGCACACGACGCGGGCCGAAATCAAAGTCTTCCGGGACGAACAATAAGCGTAATAATAGCACAAATAGTAGCAACGCCAGCAATGAACGCTTAACGGTGAAGTCGGCACACATAAAAAATGGCAGAGACTTTAAATTATCCGCATCCCAACTTTCGGTAGCTCTGCAGTCTTTTTCTTTACCACTGCAAAATCACCAGATGCCTGTATCGCCTGCAAAGAGTCCAAGTTCAGTAGCGTCTGACCAACCAATGCTGCCAATTGGTTTGTCTCAACTGCACAACCAGCAGCTACCTCAGATGTCGCAACAAGCACAATCAACGTATCAAGAACGGCAGACCATGAACCAAGGTCAACCGAATGGTAATGTTAAAGTCTCACCTGCCAACTCCACTATTACAGATGCAAAAGCAGCCATATCGAGTCTCTTGCCACCACTTGCTTCTATTCTCCAAAAGAATCCAAACATGGCGTTCCTCCCTTACTGGAATTTAAATCTACAAATGCTGGCTGCGCAGCAGCAAGCCGCCGTCCTGGCCCAAATGTCACCCAGCGTAGGCGAGAATGCACTACGCCAATTCCAGAGTCCTCACTTAAAGAAAGACGATAACGACTCGTCTCATAGCGATGATAATGAAGATGACGATTACGAGCTTGACCGAAAGTCAACCGACTCGGCCATGGATTTATCGCAAGGATCACCCGTAAAGGATGATCTCGAACATCGAAAAACTCCAGCACTTCCTGCTAACTTAGGACTCAAAGAGAAAACTACCGATACGCCAATCGCTAGCAATAACGGCGCCTCAAAAAGGAAGGGCCGGGTACTAAAACTTGACGCCATTCTGCAGGTGAAGTCTGCATCGCAATCAGCTGAAGATCTCGAAGAAAAATCAGAGAGTGTAGAAAAGAGTGCCGAACATATATCCGCTGCCGCATCGCCAAATAACACTATTGCGGACAATTCCGTAGGCCAAACAGATGAAAATTCCGATGATTGTGATGATCTTGTAAATAATATGAAACCCACGGTGAAAGATACTAGCACCAGCTCTGCATCGTCATCGGGAAACAGCTCTAATAGTTCTAGCAGTTCTAGTTCGTTAGTATCGGCTTCGAACGGTCCAGCTGCCTTTGGTGCTATGTATGAGTGCAAATATTGTGATATTTATTTCAAAGACGCTGTGCTCTATACAATCCACATGGGCTACCACAGCTGCGACGATGTCTTCAAGTGTAACATGTGCGGTGAGAAGTGTGACGGCCCGGTGGGACTCTTTGTTCACATGGCGCGCAACGCGCACTCTTAGTACATTAACAAAATAATTGCTGAAAAAACGCAGTAGCGGTTTAAAGTTGTATGTAAATATTATTGTAAATTTAGTTCTAATCTAGTAAAATCTAAGGCCAATGATAATTTAAACGATTTTTTAAGTAATTTTAGTTACATATACAAAATTGTATTCCACAATAATTTATTAATGGTGATAAATTAAATAATTTTAAGTCATTTATTTTGTCATATGAATTTCTAAAATTATTTTGTTATATCAAAAACTGATTGCATTACTCAAAATTATGTTCATACATATTATGTAGTAAGCATGTATGTATGTATATACATATCGCTCGTTTTGTGGGAGAACGCCATACTTAATGGTTTTAGTCAAGTTTTTCCCCTTTGAACCAAATTAAGTAAGTGTGTAAAAAACTATAATAAATATATTCATAAAATTAAATTGAGCAGAGCCGTGTTCAAACCTTGATTTGGTGCCTTACTTTGGTATTTTGTTAAAGACACTAAGTGGAGAAAAGTGAAGTTGCAAAAGAGACAAATTCTCTTCTTATGAGGCACAATAGAAAGATATCGGTATTAACTTTTTACAGAGCATAAAACAGGCATTTCTGCTAACATAACTAACTTCTGTTGGATTATGACGTTCTTCCTTAAAACGAGCTACTCATAAATTGAGGCAAGAAGTTTTAGGATTTGCCAAGAAGCTGAATTGATATATTCTCGCGAAAAGAATTTAGTCCCCGAAACCAAATATATTTTCTATGTAGTGTTTATTTATTTAATTTATTTATGATTATGAAACAAATAAAAAATATTTGATGAATGTAGTTAAGTTGTGTTCTCGTTAAGGGTTTTGTACAAACAAATGTATGTACATAGGTATTAACAAATAGCATGTACGAAAACTTATTTGTAAACAAATACAGAACTTTTCATAATAAACATCAGTAAAATACAAAAAATAAATATTTAGATGTTATATGTGACCTGGTCTACGAAAAGGGAGCTTACATGCGAAAACTAGTTTTCTGTGAAAAAGCTGTTAAAAGTAAGCAACTCGTTTCGTCAGTTTCTCATTATCTCGTTAATTGTTCTCCGCGCCGGACGTCCAGTAAGTGTTGTTGTTGGTCCAGTAAGTGTTGTTGTTGGTCGGAATATTATTATAGTTCATCGTGTAAGTTGCTAGTGTGGAACATTTAAATAAGTAACACTGAAGAAGTGACGTTTACATTTACATTTTTAGTACACTTCTAAGCAAGTTAGGATTTTCTGCTTTTCACCACGTGAAAAAGCATCTCATCTTCCATCCGAATCAACCAAAAAGTGAAAATTGATTTTTTGACACCTAAGCCCCCTTTCCGTAGACCAGGTCACATATAGTGGCACCCAAACAATTTTTTCAATCTACGTTACGAAGTTACGCCAGTCATTCATCTAAACCGCAGACGAATCATCCTGAACTAGATCATTCCATTGTGTTCCTGGGAGTCCTTGTTTTTGTTGTCATTGAATGAGTTTATCCTCAATTTGAAGTAATTTCAAGGCTCTTTTGATAGTTTTTTTCATATAAAATAACGTACACTTGAATAGGCACAATCCTTTTTCGCTGTTTTTTCTGGGATAAGCTGCCTTTAGACCAGTGATGGAAAAGTAGGCACAATTGAAGAGGTTAGAATCATAAGGGTCTAAGTGGCATTTTTTGAAAATATAAGATATGTCCATATTTGTATAGTTAAATATAGTGTTTATTTGGTGACAAAGAGATCCAAGTCATTTCGGACATTGTAGTGCCATCTATTGACCGGGCAATGAACATTTCAAATGAATTTACCCAGAATTTACAATAAGTAATAAACTTTAACTTTCATTATCTCAAAACAATGTCAGACCTACTTAGATCCTTTTGATTCTAACGCCTTCAATTGAATTTTTTCAGCCCTTTTATAATTTGAAAGTACATTCGGTACACATAGACGATTTTCGGTACATTTTCAACTTAGCCAAATAAAATTTCCAGGAATTTTCTCATACTTGCAGTTATATCAACCAAGTGCAGACTTATCCATCTGGGCTTCTCGCGAATGCACTCAAACCCATCTCTTCTTTATCAGACATCGTCTACCTTGCTGCGTCATATGAGCAGACAAGAATGATAAGAATTTGTTAATGTTATGTTCGTTAAGAAGCCCCCTGATGAGCCTACAGAAGCACCTGCGGACAAGAGTTACGCTTCCTTCGATCCCTGACCGACAGTAAGCTGGCTTCTCAGTAAACATACTTCGTTAAAGCTTCAAAGCAATGGCTGTGCACAGCGCCATGCCCCCTTTGTTTGATGCTAGGAGGTAATATCTCCTTTGATTTTTTGTTAACGTTTAATTTACATAAATTGTATACATAAAATTTAAAATTTTAAAAGGTGTCGGTGAAAATTTAAAATTTTCCATGTAAATAAAATTAAAAAAAAAAAATAGTTTTTATTAAAAATGTTATAACTATTGAACTGTTTGCCGTTTCTTGGCATATTCTTACAGGGCACTAAATTTTCTAAAAAAATTACTCTAAAGTTGATTATCTAGACTCAAAAATCCATATACCTACGGGCTATGAAAGTCGAAAAAAGCAGAAATATGCAGTTTTCGGGATTTATGATTACAAATATTTATGTTAAATAAAAAAAAACATACACTAGAATGATGCAAAATGTTGATTAGAAACTAGATTTGTCAGGGAAGAGAGAGTTGTGTGTAATCCATTTATTTATTTTTTATTGCATTTTTAAACGATAATATTTTTTAATTACGAATAAAATAAAGTTTATTGTAATTCGCATATTGCTGGCGATGTAATTGCACTACCTGCAAAAGAAATTGGTTTTGTTCTTGTTCTTTTGTCAAAGTTCGATTACAATTTTGTATCAACCTCGTTCAACAATATCATTAACGTATTTAATACTCTTAATCACCTCTAAGACAACTACCTTCAGGGTAATTAAAGAATTGAATGCCCTAAAAGAATATGCATAGAAAAAAGTTGTATCTCAAACGGTTCAATAGTTATAATATTTATAATGAAAACAAATTTTTTTACATGTTATTAACATGGAAAATCTCAAATGCGCACCGACACCCTTTCTTTTCTTCTCAGTAAATAGGTTATTTTATGGCCATAAATTGGTTAGGTTAGTTATTTTGATCACCCTAATGTAATTACATATTTTTTTGGGAAATTCGTCTGCAGTTAGGAACAATTTTTACCTCAAATTAAGTACAGTTTTAAAGTTTGATTTTTCATTCTTGCTTTAGACGGGTAGATTTTTGTCGACTGGAAAATCGTCTGGTGGGAAATTAAAAAAAAACTTATACATTCTCAAAAAAATTTCGAACTCTTTTTGAATTTTCTTGAGTGCCTATGTAGTTTTATAGCCCTTTCAATTTTAGCATAATAAAGTGATTTTCTAAAATTTTTACTAACGATCTTCCGCAATATTTTCCATTAAAAAAATGCTAGCATGCGTCATATAAAGTTTGTTGAATTTTTTGAATTTTCTACAAAAAAGTTTAAAATTTTGATGAAGATGTTTTTTTCTCTTAATTTTCTACAAAGTTTGAAACTTGCATGTATATGATTTTTGTTAGAGAATGAACTGTATTTAAATTACGAAACAACGGAAATCAAATAAAATAAAATTAACCCAGAAAAAGCAGCAAAAGACATTGTTCCTATTCAAGTCAATGGGAGTGAATAATAGAACATGTACGAAGATGGGTTACAGCACACTCAGGCGATGTCTGCATCGAAATTTGAGCGAAGTTCAATGTCAAGCGTAGCAAACAATAAGCAAATTAAACCATCAATGAAAGCATTTTTCCTGCGATTAGTGTGTTTTTCCCAGAAAGCATGTGTACAATGAACAGTAAAAAGTACATATCGTTTTTGAAATGTGTAACAAGATCTAAAAATTTAAATGAATCGATTTCGAAGAAAATGTCAGGGTCTTTCTACATTCTATTCTTCTTCTTCTTTATTGGCGCTGTAACCGCCTATGCGATTTTGTCCGAGTCCAAAACAGCACGCCAGTCATTTCACTTCTGTGCTAACTGACGCCAATTGGAAATGCCAAGTGAAGCCAAGTCCTTCTCCACCTGGTCTTTCCAACGCAGAGGATGCCTCCCTCTCTCTCTGTTACCAGCATCGCTGCCCGCGATGAATATTTTCAGAGCAGGAGCGTTTCTGTCCATTCGAACGGCATGGCCAAGCCAGCGGAGCCGCTGGGTTTTAATTTGCTGCACTATGTCTACATCGTTGTAAAGCTCATACAGCTCATCGTTAAATCGTCTGCGATATTCGCACTCACCAACGCGTAAAGGTCCGTAAATTGTTCGCAGAATCTTTCTCTCGAAAACTCCAAGAGCCGCCTCATTGTCCATGCCTCCACGCCATACACCAGTACAGGCATGATGAGTTACTTATAGAGTGTGATCTTTGTACGACGAGAGAGGACTTTACTTCTCAATTCAGCCTAAAGTAGCCCAAAGTGGCAAGGGTAATTCTCCGTTGCATTTCAAGGCACATTATTATTGGTGATCATACTGGTTCCCAAATAAACGAAGTCGTCTACTTTTTCAAACTTGTAACTGACAACAGTGACGTGTGTGCCAAGACGCGTTTGCTCTGACTGTTTGTGTGATGCCAGGACATACTTCGTTTTGTCCTCGTTCACCACCAGACCCATTCGCTTTACTTCTATATCTAATTGAGAGAAGGCCGAACAGACGTATCCCTTGGTCGATGTCGTCGGCATAAGCCAGCAATTGTACGCTCTTGTAAAGTATTGTGCCTGAGTGGTTCAGTTCTGCGCCCCTTATTAGCGTCTCCAACATCAGATTAAGGAAATCACATGAGAGGGAGTCACCTTGTCTGAAACCTAGTTTGGTATCAAACGGCTCGGGGAGGTCCTTCCCAATCATGACGGAGCTGGTGGTATTGCTCAACGTCATTTTACACAGCCGTATTAGTTTCGCGGGGATACCGAATTCAGATATCGCGGCATAAAGACAACTTCAGTTCAGTTCGTGCTGTCTAAAGCGGCTTTGAAATCGACAAATAGATGGTGTGTGTCGGTCCTATTCTCGCGGGTCTTCTGCAAGATTTGGCGTATTGTGAATACCTGGTCTATTGTGGACTTTCCAGGCCTAAAGCCACACTGATAAGGTCCAATCAGTTCGCTGACGGTGGGCTTCAGTCTTTCGCACAATACACTCGATAAGGCCTTATAACCTATACTTAGAAGGCTGATTCCGCGGTAGTTGGCGCGAAAGGCAGGGTCGCCTTTATTATGGATTNTTGCCGGATCGCATGAAAACCGGACCGTTGCCTATTGGGATATGTTAGCCCTTACAGAATGCAATAAAAAAAAACACATTTTTAAGATTTAATTGAATGTTAGTTGGTCTGACAAGACTAAATTAATCGCTTTCAATCAGATGGCCGGGCATAGTATTAGATCAAAGACCCAAATTAAGCCTAAGCGCATCATGCAAGGCAAACTGTGAATCACAGTGGTCGGTCAATAATGGTTTGGGGTTGTATTTAAAA
The DNA here is from genome assembly GCF_001687245.7 of Rhagoletis zephyria. Classification (NCBI taxonomy): domain Eukaryota; kingdom Metazoa; phylum Arthropoda; class Insecta; order Diptera; family Tephritidae; genus Rhagoletis; species Rhagoletis zephyria. The sequence goes on along the minus strand of NW_016158831.1, from coordinate 8,976 downwards.
AATATTGTTGGTCCGTTAGTACGCATTATGCGTAAAGAAAAGTATACTGAACATTGTGTTAAGTTAAGTTTTTAAAAATATATAAGTGCAAAACTGTAACATATGCCTTAATTTACATTTTTGTCTGCTGGTTTTATTATTGTTGTTGGATTGACTTGAAATTTTTATGAGAGAGGGAGTAGCGGTGTACCAAAAAGAATATACAAAAAGTATGAATGTCGTTAGAACTTGGAAAGATAGCGGTGGCTGAAATAAAAAGTGCTACACCATGTTACAGTTTTGCTCGTCACTGTACATAAGTACTTAGTAGACCTCTCAGAAGCTGAATCGACGTTTTGGCGATATACGAAGAAACCAGGCTTATATAAAAAGTTTGGGCGAACAAGTATTTCAGAAGCATGGTCAAAAGAGCTCCCAGTGAGTGCTGGCAAGTTGGTGCAGCACCTAGACAAGGGGCATGGCAGGTTTCCGTCGTATTCTCGTACTGTTATACAGATCTTACGTGATGTGAAATGTGTAACAAAATGTGCATTAAGGTGATCCGAAATAACGAATTAATGGCCTTGAAAGAATCCATTTACTGAGAAGAAAATTCTCCCATTTGGTAAAGTTGTTTTTAAAACTTTAAAAGGTGTCGGGGGAAATTTGAAATTTTCCATGTAAAAAACGTAAAAAAATGGTTTTCTTTCAAATTTTTAAAGTATTAAACCGTTTATTGGCATATTCTTATAGGGCACTAAATTTTCTAAAAGATTACTCTAAAGTTGATTTTCTAGACTCTAAAATCCATATTCCTACGGGCTATGGAATTCGAAAAAAGCAGAAATATGCAGTTTTAGGGATTTATGATTGCAAATATTCATGCTAAATGAAAAAACATACACTAGAATGATACAAAATGTGTAGAAAATGTTGATTAGAAACTAGATTTTTCAGGGAAGAGAGAGTTGTGTAATCTATATATATATGGGCAAATCTAAAAAAAAGGTATACTTTCAAAATAAAAATTTTAATTTTTAAATTTGTGAGCACACCTATGTTNCTACACCATGTTACAGTTTTGCTCGTCACTGTACATAAGTACTTAGTAGACCTCTCAGAAGCTGAATCGACGTTTTGGCGATATACGAAGAAACCAGGCTTATATAAAAAGTTTGGGCGAACAAGTATTTCAGAAGCATGGTCAAAAGAGCTCCCAGTGAGTGCTGGCAAGTTGGTGCAGCACCTAGACAAGGGGCATGGCAGGTTTCCGTCGTATTCTCGTACTGTTATACAGATCTTACGTGATGTGAAATGTGTAACAAAATGTGCATTAAGGTGATCCGAAATAACGAATTAATGGCCTTGAAAGAATCCATTTACTGAGAAGAAAATTCTCCCATTTGGTAAAGTTGTTTTTAAAACTTTAAAAGGTGTCGGGGGAAATTTGAAATTTTCCATGTAAAAAACGTAAAAAAATGGTTTTCTTTCAAATTTTTAAAGTATTAAACCGTTTATTGGCATATTCTTATAGGGCGCTAAATTTTCTAAAAGATTACTCTAAAGTTGATTTTCTAGACTCTAAAATCCATATTCCTACGGGCTATGGAATTCGAAAAAAGCAGAAATATGCAGTTTTAGGGATTTATGATTGCAAATATTCATGCTAAATGAAAAAACATACACTAGAATGATACAAAATGTGTAGAAAATGTTGATTAGAAACTAGATTTTTCAGGGAAGAGAGAGTTGTGTAATCTATATATATATGGGCAAATCTAAAAAAAAGGTATACTTTCAAAATAAAAATTTTAATTTTTAAATTTGTGAGCACACCTATGTTTTATATATCATTTTATTCGTAATCTCTTAATAAATCGACTAATATAAGTTTAATTCATTTTCATCGAGTGCTTCAAAAGTTAGACGAGGAATAAACATGAAATAGGAAGCAAAATAATGAGCTGGGTTCAAACTACGCTGTTCAAGTTGTAAACTTTGAGCAAAGATTTTGAAAGTTGAACTCACTTAATTGGGACATTCTAAATTCAATGGCATGCCCCGTTTTACCAGATTGGCACCGGTTTTCGAGAAAACGGTACTTGAAAATTTGATTAAATTTTAACTATTTTATAAATAACTCCCTCAGTTTTGAAGTTATTTTACTAAAATTTTGCACATAACAGGTTTTTTAATATTACCTCAATTATTCCTTAAAATTATTAAATTATCGGAATGGGTTCACATTAACATATATGTAGCTCCAATACAACTGATTACTCAGATATGTGTTTTTGCGCTATAACTCTAACTTCATATTTGAATAATAAATTGTACGCATGCTATATGTTAAATTGAACCTATACTAAATTTTTACCTGTTCAATTGGAGGAGTTATAACGCAAAACAACGTCTCTGATCAATCAGTTGTATGGGAGCTAGATGTTTCAGTGAAGCGATTTCGATGATTTTATGGAATAGTTAAGGTAATATTAAAAAACGGTTATGTGCAAAATTTTAGAACAATATCTTCAAAACTCGCGGAGTATTTTTAATAAAATAGTTAAAATTTAAGCAAAGTTTGAAGTACCNCAATATCTTCAAAACTCACGGAGTATTTTTAATAAAATAGTTAAAATTTAAGCAAAGTTTGAAGTACCGCTATCTCCAAAAGTTGAGCCAACAGGGTAAAACTGAGGACGCCATTGAATTTAGAAGACCCCAGTTAAGTACGAGCAACTATCAGAACATTTGTCGAAAAAAAAGTTGCTTTGATACCACTCTTCCGACTATAAGAAGGAGTATCATTAAAAGTAGTAAATAAGGGCTTTTACACACTTCTAGAGAAAAATTTTTTGAAGCCTTTTACAGGAATATGTAATTTTATAGGGACTAGCAGTTATAGAAGGATTTAGATCGTTTCGACATATTTTCCAAATGTGCCTTCAATTAAGGTTTTTTTGAAATAAAAATTACGCTCAAGATCGCAGAATATTTTATGTTAAAAGTTGTTTTATTCGGAAAGCACACCTCTTGCTAAGGTGTCAAATTATTCGTAATTGTTTGTAGAATACAACACATACTTCAAAAGTTCTTAAACTTAAATGCTTCAAAACCTATACGCGATAAACCGAAAATTTTCAAAATTGTGAAATGTGGAATTACAGACTTTGAGTTACTTGCCATTTCGTTATTTTTTAATGCACACTTTTCTCACCTACTACATATGAAGTGTACACGTAAGTGCTAAATGCCCATTAAATTTCAAATCAGAATATTGTGGCTTCAAAAGTTATGACATAATTAATTGTGCCCCTCTTAAAAATTACATAAAATATTCACTTGTTTTCATTATTTTTTTAATTTAAACACCTATGTTTCAAAAGTTATGCGGCAAATTGATCCAAATTTTTTTGAGACTTCAAGTATACGTCAATGATTTATATCCAAAAGCAACTAGCTTGATTTAGTTTGCAACAGTGAAAATAAAGCTAAACAACACAAAGGTTACCTGTTTTTTAGATTTGCCCATATGTATATGTGAATACAGTATATTTTGCTTTGCTGCCTTTGTGCTTAAGTGCACATTTAAGATACCTACCCCAAAATGCGCATCAGCGGCATTATTTTTAACATTTATAAGGAAACTGGTCCGATACTTGCATTCAACATACCTGCACATTAGCGATACCTGCCTTAAAAAATTGCAACTATTATCAATTATCAAAGAAAGTATTACGTTTACCTGCACTGGCTCTACACTTACCCTAATTATACAAGCTATTATTTATTTTGCTCATCTCGCAGAACAACGAAAACGGCAATTTTTTTTATGTAGTTAAGTAAGCAGTAATTTCTACGTGGTAAGTGCTCCTCCATTATTTGGTTTCATAGGGATTCGGATACCTTCCTCATTGAAGTAGTAAAGAAAATTCGCTTAAGTGCTTTTTTCGGTTAAACGCACAAGTTTTTCGTGCAAAGAAGGATGGGCAGCTAAGCTTATAATATTTGAACCACGACATGGAATTACACGAAACTTGGCACACTTATTTGTTTTTACCCCGGGAAGGTTATAGGTATGGTTTTATTTACAAATATGCCGTAAATTTCGCAAGGGGGCGTGGCAGCCCAATAGGCGTGCAAATGTTTAATCAGCTATAACTTCGGAACCATAAGTCGAAAGAACTTGAAATTTGGTAAGAAGACATGTCTATGGGAGACGCTTATAGTAAGGTGTATATAACTGAGTTTATAAAAGGGGGCGTGGCACATACCTTGGGCGTGGAATTTTGTTTCAGCTACAACTTTGGAACCATAAGTCACATGAATTTGGCGTGTAATTTTTAACTTGGGGACCGTAAGTCACATGAATTTGAAATTTTGTATGTACACATATCTATGGTAGGTGCTTATAAATAACAAGATATAAATAAATGAGTTTGCAGAAGAGGGAGTGGCTCATCTCATAGTCATGGAATTTCTAATCAGCCACTTTCGGACCCATAAGTCACATAAAATGAAATTCGGTATGCAGACGTATCTATGGTAGGTGCTTATAGTAAGGTATATATATCAGGGCTGTTGCGAATATTCGCATTCGCATTCGCAACCGCGAAGCTTCCGCATTAATTTTAACATTCGCATTCGCTTAATAATCAATGCGGATCCTTTGCGAATGCGAATATTGAAGGGACCGAAAGTCACAGTTATTTTCTTTACGAGTTAAACTTTGCCAAATATTTTTTATTCCCAACTAAAAGCCCTTTCCGGACAATAAACAAACCGCTTATCCAAATTAAACAAGTTTGCTATCAAATGAAAGAGGACTTAAATAGCTTTAAAACTGAAATGTCTAAACAAGCAAAGTCAGCTATTGAAAAAGATTGCAATAAAAAATAATACTTAATTACCATAGAGCAAACCATGGGTCAGGTATATGTATTTCTTTAGTATTAAATGATATAAAAAAAATATATTAATAGAGGTGGTAACCTTCGTTCGTTATTTCTGTTTAAAAGCTATTTCAGTCCTCTTTCACATGATACCAAATTTGTTTAATTTTGATAAGCTGTTTGTTTATTATCCAGAAAAAACTTTCGGAATAAGAAATATTGGCTGCGTTTCTTTATACATTCCGGATAATCCCATTTCACAGCCGGAATAAACAGAATGCGTTTGAAATATACGTTAACATATCACCAGGAGCGTTCTAAAGAATAAGTAAACAAAAAAGTTTATTCCAAACGTTCAGAATGAATAAAGAAATTCAGCCATTACGCCAAGTTTAATTGGTAAAAAATAACTGTTATTTTCGGTCCCTGGAATATTATGCTAGTGCAAAAATGAATTACAAAAATTAAAATCGAATTGATGTTACTGGTTCTCCACATTCAGAAACAACCAAAAAAATTAGAATGAAGAATTCTTTGCCATGATACTAGGTTATGAAGAGGAAAGTCAGGAGGATACAACCGACATTTGCAGACCGATGCAATTCCCAAAAAAAAATTATTGCCCCGCAATAAAAAAAAAAATTAACATAACTGAAAGTCCCCTCGACTGGTGCAGCGTCAATCAAAAAGAATTTACAATTTTGTCAAGTTTGAAATTTTTCAAGTTCTTCGCAGCTTTTTAAAAACTTTTTATTGAATACAATGTTCAAATTTTTAAATTCAAGTACTAAAAAAAACATTATTAAAAATTACTAACCTTTCCATTTTTTATTTAACTAAATAACCTAATTTACTCACCTAAATTATTTCTTAACAAGTAAGAAAGTCTAAATTCGGGCGGAGCCGAACATTAAATACCCGGCGCAAGTATCCAATATAGTTCTTTCACCTTTCCTAAAACTACCGATACATGGTAAGCAGTGGGGGTTTTACGTCTATTTCAAACATCTTCGATAGAACGTTCAGTTAGACATAATGAGATAAACTAATATAGATATATGTGGGCAGCATCACGCCCATTTTCCAAAATTCCATAATAATGTTACTTCTTTTCAAGGGATTGTTGTTAGTATAAATTTTGGGTAAAATTAGCGTTATAAAAAGGTGGTCGTAATTTTAGTCAGATTTCAATGACTTTCAACGTTTTGCCTTTATGGGGCAACCAAAATAATTGATCGAACGGTTACCGAGATACACATATGTGGTCTTCAGTGGGCGGGGTCACGCCCATTTTCCAACATTTTATTATAAGCGTACTTATTGCTAAAGAATTATTGCAAACATCAATTTTGAATAAATTAGCTTCAGTATTTACTGATTTATCGAAGCTTTCGTATTTCTCTAAATTACCGTTATGTGGGATGTGTGCGTAGGTCTTATCCGATTTTTTTAATTTTCAGCCGTTTGGTATGTTTTGTGAAGGCCAACAACTGTGCCAAGTTTGGGAGAAATTGGTGGAGCGGTTCCCAAGATATACACATGTAATTATAAGTGGGCGTGCCTACGCCCATTTTCCAAAAAATTATAATATACTTATTTTTCGCATTTCTGAAAACTACCGTTATATAGAAGGTAGGCGTGGTTACCGTCCAATTTCGCCCATCCACCATCCGTCCTACGCTCAAAAGATGTACACATACCAAGTTTCGTTAAGATATCTCAATTTGTACTCGAGTTATCGTGTGCACATACGGTTACTCTTTTCATTCTGATCATTTAAGTATACATTTGTCTATATCTATCTGGATTCGTTTTGCCTGTTACAAACAGCCGTTATGTGAACAAAGTTATAATACCCTTGCATACAATTGCGATCGGGTATAAAAATACTTGACATCCGCATTCGCATCCGCATCCGCAGATGTTAGCGTTTAAACATCCGCATCCGAATTCGCATCCGCGGATGCCTAAAATTCCACATTCGCAACATCCCTGATATGTATATACATAAATGAGCCTGTAAAAGTGGGCGTGTGGAAATGTGTGGAATAAACGTACTCCTTTTTATTGCATTTTACTCCCAAAAAAAAGTGGAAATGTACTCCTTTATTAGTTTTGTATTTCTTTTGTACTACTTTTTCCAGCTATTAATATTTTATCATATACAGGGTGTAAAATAATAACCGGTGCACAGTTTTTTTTTTGAAAAATAAAAGGAACCTTTATAGATTGTCCGAAAAAATTAGTTTATTGTTAATTATACACATTATTTTTTTTAATTCGTTTTTAAATTTTAACCGTCATTTGGGTTTACCGGCGGTAAACACTTTGAGAGAAAAGCGCAAGTAAAAAAAGTAGTTTTTATCGTTAATTTTCCACAGATTTTACCTCAATTTTATCAATTAGTTTTTAAATTTTAACTTTCATTTGGGTCTACCAGCGGGTTTGGGCGAAAAGGGCAAGCGGCACGCAAGTCTTTGTCGATAACTTTATTACATATCTTCTGTAACCATACTCCAATTTCCACCATTTGGGTCCTTTATACTCCGTCTTTTGTCCAACATAAGGCCTCATACTCAGCAATCGAAAAGACTCGGAACTGGTGACTAGGAGGGCATTCATTCGACCAACCCCATGATTAAATAACACAAGGTTAGATAATTATTGACGGCTGCGGTTTGACACTCCCTTACAAAAGGTTGCATTTACGAAGGACGGAGAAAAGGGTAGGAATGAAATCTCTTGGTGCGAAAATGGTAGTAGAAAAGTACGCAAATTAGGCAATTAGTAGTGAAATTCCTTTTGTAAATTCTAATGTATTTGCAGGAAATCTGGCATTTTAAACGAAACGTTGAACGTAATATTGATGTATCTATGTGAATTACGTAATTTATGTGCTATTTATCTGTATAAAAACTGCAAAAGGACTAAAAATTAAAATAAAACTACTATGAGATTTATGTAAACATCCAATTTAAAAACAATTTATGTTTTCATGAGTTAAATGTGCTTCATATTCATATACAAATAAATATATTGCACAAACGCTCATACTTCTATTTCATACCAAAGCTACACTGTTTCCATGTGAATGTGCAAAGAAGCAACACGGTGCCACTGCTAAGGGAGCGGTGCGAGAGAGACAACTGTCAGTTTATCGAACCTTGTATTATTGAATCATGGACCAACCCTACACAGTTTTTTTTCTTTTTTTTACAAAGTCTAAGACAAAATACACATGAAAAAGACATGCGTGCCGCATGTACTTATCTCCCAAAACTGGCAAATGCAAATAAGGATTAAAATTTTAAAATAAGAAAATTAAAGGGCTTAGGGATTATAACCCTTACCACGTAGAATTCTCCCTTCTCTGTTGCCGAGGAAGAGAGGAGGAACCTCCCTTTTTTTGTCAAAAGTGTATAACACATCTTGTGGATATAACTCCGGCTTCGGTATCCACAGTATTTTTGCACTTAACTCCTTTCTGCGTAGGCGGCCTTCGGCCGCGCTTAGANGAAAATTAAAGGGCTTAGGGATTATAACCCTTACCACGTAGAATTCTCCCTTCTCTGTTGCCGAGGAAGAGAGGAGGAACCTCCCTTTTTTTGTCAAAAGTGTATAACACATCTTGTGGATATAACTCCGGCTTCGGTATCCACAGTATTTTTGCACTTAACTCCTTTCTGCGTAGGCGGCCTTCGGCCGCGCTTAGAGATTATAACCTTTACTAAGTGGAATTAAAAAAATGCAGTCCTTTTTTATGTCTTCTACTGCTTTTTTTCTATCGAAAATATAAATATACTCCTTTCTCACATAACATGGGCGTGAACGTTTTTACCAGCCATAACTTCGGACCACAAGTCGCATGACCCCTTTAATTCCTTCTGATATACCTTTCGAATTTTAAAAACTTCATTTTGCAGCTCGCTTAGATTTTGCAATGACAATAAACAAAAATGCCTTAAAATAAAACCCAACTCTTTATCGATAATAAAATGTATAACAATTGCATTGGAAATGCATGTATGCCCTGTAGGGAAACGAACTAGTGCGGATCTGGTTCGGTTCTAGTGCGTTTGGAACCATGACTAGTACGCGTTAATTC
>NW_016158830.1:86391-108233 GCF_001687245.7 Rhagoletis zephyria | reverse complement strand
AGGAATACGTCAACGAAGCTTTCTTAACACGTACATATGTATGTATGTATGTATGTATGTAGACATACTTTCATTACTGTTTCAAATACGCTCTTTAGCCCTACGCATTTCATCAACTGTCAACTGGTCGTTCATATAATATTTTAGGTATTTTTTCCACAATGTTTTCACCGCGCGTTTATTTTTAGTGGTTAATCAATTTTCACACGATTAGTATTTATTTTTAAACCCGCACTTAAACACATATGCTGGGGAATTTTCTTAAAAAACACACACATATACAATTATACACGCAAGCTCAATGTTGCTTCGCGAAGTTGCTACTGGTTTGCACCGCGGAAATTTTCTTACAGGTTTCCGACTATGTAACTGTTTTAATTAAAACGCGTCGTCACAGAGTAAATACATACATATATATTCTCGTATGTTGTGAAATAAATATTATTCAATGTCATAGTAAAGGCCAAAGTTTAAGTTCGTGGTTGAGCATTTGACAATTGCGTTTGCAAATATTTCAGACAACTTTGATTAATTTTTTCCAGTAGGTAACAATTTAATTTTTGCTTTAAACAAATTTATTTGCCTAGAACTATGTAAATAGTTACTTTGGCCGAATAAATGATATTTTTGCTTACATCTACAAGCTTCGTTGGAGACCGCGCGTCAACATATGTGACGAACTTTCAATAAATCAGGCACAATATCCCTGTAGATATGCAGCGAAAAGTGGGAAATGCTGTTAACGGCGTTCATTTGATGCTGCCTGTTAGAAATGGGGAATATTTGTAGGCTACAAATAGGCGCATATACATACACGCGCACACAACACACACATATTCATGCATATGTACATACGCATACATAAATTATTATTGGCTCCCACGCCAAAGCGCAACAACGCTGGAATTTACCACACAAAAGCGTTACGGCAACGGCGAAAGTACGACGTTAAAAGCTTAATAAATGATGAGAGCTTTTTAGAAATGACTGGACTTTTCGCGTGCAAAATGTATTCGTGTGTGTGTATCTGTGTGTGTGTGTGTACGTGTGTGAGCTTTAGCGCTCAGAGTACGATATAAAGTTAATAAATAGACAGCAAGTCAGCTCTTTCTCGAATTCCCTCTTTTTGACCACACTTTACGCTCCTCCACACTATTTGATGTGTGCCTTTGAATTCGCCTCGCTCTTTTATTGTACCTTTGTATTGTATTGAATTTACTTCACTTCACGTACAGTTAAAAAGTGAAATTTATATATGTACATACTTTTTGATGACTACATTTCGTGCAAGCTTTTCTCCGTTAATTGATTTCGTCAACACTGCACTTCGCGCACACTACATTCGATCACTACAACCGCACCTCCCCACCCAATATGTTTTCCACGATTTGCTGGCTGACGCTCTAATCTTTGACCTTTACACAACTTATTGCTAGCACGAAAAATTTTCAAATAATGTAAAAAATGTACTTACCTGATGGAATCTGCCAAATTACAGTCAACCACACAAGAACAAATAATCGCAAAATTGGTGCTTAAAATTTTCGCTCGTTGCTGGTCTATTCCGCTGCCGCCAGCTACTGATGCAATCGCCCAATTGTCACTGTTCAAATTCATTGTCAGTGTTACGCAACCTCTCGTGTCCTTGTACTCCTGTGTTCTGTGTGCTGTGTCCTGTGTCCTATGGACGTTGGGATTGCATGGACGCCCGTTTATGTTTCTCTATTTCTCTGATTCTGTTTCTATTCTTGCTTGTGTGTCTGTTTGCTGATTCTGCTTTTGTTTCGGGTTCGGCTGCTGTTGCTGTTGCAGCTGCAATCGCCTTCGCTGCATGACATGCAATCACGAAATTTCAAGTTCAAGTTGAGCGCAATTGCGCATGTCCGCCATATTGGTTTTATACTATATATCCGCACACTACACATATACATGTGTATGTATGTATGTTCACATGCACATACGTGCATAAATATATCTGAGTTGCAACGTTGTTTTTGTTACATTTCTATTTGCTTATGAATAGCGTTGCAATCGACCAACCAACCAACCACCCCGCTGCCATACATGTAGGCGCATACACACATACACATATTGCATTCACTTTCGAACCAAAAGTTTCTGCCGAATCCCAGCAAAAACTTTTAATTTTTTCGGAAGCACTTATTTTTGTATCAAATTTTACATTTATTCGACTACCTCCAGTGCCACATGTTAAAGTAATGCATACTGTAAACGAAAAGTTAAGCGGTTACCCCGAATCGGGGAACCACTTTTCGAGAGTAAAAAGTAAAATTGCTTGCCATTGCATTACACTCTAAAAAAAAATTGTGTAGTTTTCCTAGCTAAAAGGTAGGTTACTGATTTCCTACCCTATTATTCGCGAAATTACATGCTCGATTATTTAGCGAATAGTTTGTTTAAATTTCGGACTTTTTAGACTGTAATATAGCTGCTGTGATGTGCGTAAATTTACTACGAAAGTGTATACAAGCTACAAAATACACATCTGCTGTTTGATTTCACCCGTAGAATTGTGTAAAGCCGAAAATAAAAAGGATTTTAACACACGAAAATGTGTAAACCAGAAAAATACATATTCATCGTGTACATTTACCAAAAAATTTAAAAAATAAACAAAAATATATACTCGATTCATAGTCGCATTTTTCAACAGATTTTTTAGAGTGTACATGTAATGCAATAGATAAGCGAAAATTGTCTTAGGCGACTTGTATTGCAAAATACAAAAATTGATACAAAAACAGGTAAGTACTTTCCAAAAAAGTTAAAAGTTTTTGCTGGGATGCAATGACTATTCACATACATATGTACATATATACGCGCATACATATATGGGTGCATATTTCTGTGCGTGCTTTTGTGATTGCATCTGTGTGTATTGCATGTATTTAGAGAGAGAGAGAGAGAGAGAGAGAGAGACAGTAATAGTAAGAACTCATTATTGAGTGAGCTTTAGATACTAATCGACCGCTCTCATGGCTAATCAAACTTTCGCTTCCACCGTCGTCGCCCTTTACTTTCGCCCTCTATGAGCACATTTCCGCAAACATCGCCGCGCTTCCGCTGCTTTCTTAAAGCAATCTCTAACGCGCTGCTCTTCTGTTGGCGTTAACGTCGCCATTGATGTCTCTATCGTTTCTTCTTCTACTATGTGTGTGTGCACATAATTTCGTTGGCGTCATTCATATTTTGTTCATGCTTCCTCTTTTATTCACGCCCCTTTTGCTCCCTTTTTTTGTGTAATAGTCGTTTCGTAGTTTTTGCTAGTCATTCTTCCTTAAGTACTCGTATATTCCATTACCTTCCTCTCAAATGAGATGTAATGGGCAAATGTGTGCGAGCTGAACCATTTCACAACTGAAAATATAGAAGCGAAGTATTACATTATGTATAGATATGTATATTAATTGCTCCACACCCACATCCACACCCACACCCAAGAATACATATTACATACATACATACATACGATATAAGTAGATGACAAGAATGCACACACGCTTCAATAGTTGGAAATCGATAATATCGAAATTAAGTAATGTCCAAGTTTAGTTCAATATTATTTAAGAGAGATGTAAATAAACATTAGACCGCACCACTTTGCAAGCAATAAAAAAAACATCTCTTAAAGTATTTTTGTAAGGCAATTCCTTTTTTTTTGTACACCGAACAGATCTTTTTTATTGTTGTTTTCCACACAATTTTTTCAATAAAAATGGCCTCAAGCTTAATAAAGTTGTTGAACTTAAAAAATAATCAAAAAAATAACAAAATAAAACCTATAAAATTTTGATCAAAACTAAATATTTCTGATCAAATAATAACAATTCACAAATTAAAAAATTACGAAGTTAAATTAGGAAAATAATAAGAATTTACGAAAAAATACGCTAAAAAAATTAGCTTTATTTTTTTATAAAAAATATATATACATCTCGATATATAATTTTTATTTCTGAACAATTCAAACTTTAAAATGTATTATTATTAAGCGTATTTTATTTGGCCATGGCAAACTAATTTGTACATAAATAGCTATATCTTGGTCAAATATAGCCAAATTAACAGATTTTACTATAAATGGTTCCGGTGCTCCAAACCAGTGGTCGGCAGGCCATACATAGCTTACTGAGCGCATGTGTGTTTCACACGCATACGAAAAGCTGAAGCTGAGCAGTGCATTTAACGCACACAGTCTTACTTATTGAACAGTTTGAATGTGTTAGAATGCCGACCACTGCTCCAAACACTAGTAGTAGAGAACCCTATTGAGAGAGCAGATGGCTATCCAGGATGAATTAAACAAGGTGTGATTGACAATTCAGTGCGGCTCTCTTTTAAATATTTTTTTCAATGTAACGTTATTGGATGTTTCCTATGAAAGTAATGCCAAATTTAATCACACATTGTTAAATACACAAATCTAAATGCGTTTTACTTCATCTCGTCATGATTCTTTTCTAACCTCGAAAAAGTGTGCCTGTCACATAAAATCCGCCATGTTTTTAGGGGTTAGAAAAAAATCCTGACGTGATGGAGCAAAACAGACCCCAGATTCGGACTCAGTAGGTCGAAATACATGTCGGTAGGTGGGTGTGGTTAAATACTCAGGGCACTTTTTTCTGCCAGTGTTATTAAAAAAACAATCAGTGCAATGTAGTATACCAAATGTAGGGTAACAAATTGAGGAGAAAAATCTATAGAATTTAAGGGTTGAGTGAACTCATTCGTGCACGTCCTGTTCACTCCACCAAGATTGTTCATATGACCCAAGCCAGAAATTTAAACGTTAAAAATTAACTCATTCACTAAATAACACAGTGGGGGAATTTTATCTGCTTTAGTTCTACAGAATTTTTTTTTAATTTTGGTGGCCATGCTGTTTTTCTACATTACATTGAATTTTTTCCAGCGACTTCAGCTGACAAAGCCAGTGGCCAGCCCACTGAGCTAAGTTCGCTATATAAATTGTTGTTGCTTTTTCCCACAGATTTTCCCTACTCTAGTAAGGCTTAGCAACTACTGAGGAGAAGCGCTAGTAAATCTGAATTTTGGCACGCCTCGTATGACACCTTGATCCAGCAATGAAAGTAGAAGAATAAAGGCTTTGGGTACAAGAATGATAGAACACAGGATTGCGTCAATCGAGCTGAGAGCAACTAGGTGTGACGTCACAATATTGAGAGAATGAGAGAGTAAAGAATAATTTTGAAGAAAAGTGTTTTAACACCAGGTAGAATTCTACCCACTCTCCAGGCATTTAAATTTGAATGTATATTCGGTACAACCACATTATTTTAGGTTCATTTGGAACGTAGCCAAATCACTCGTAGGCAAATTTTCTCTTATCTTGGAAGGCATTTCAATTCGTTTTCCAGTGTGGGAATTTTAATAGCCTTCCTCCTTTGTAAACGGGCATAAACATAGGTTTGGCGTCAACTGCTCGGAGAAATTCCTTTCAAGACCATTTCAATAGAACAGATTGTTTAATGTAAGTTCAAAAGTAGATACGGCACCGAAGGAAGAGACAGTGCACCAACCATCGAAAAAGTATGCAAAAACAAGCACATATCTACTTTTTATGGGGTTGTATACAAAACTGTTTCGCCCTGTAATCTAGCGCACACTTCAAGTAATCCGGTTAAGTCCGGTGTTAAAGGGAGTATAAAAAATAACACGCTTATGCACATAACTAAATATAGGGAGAAATGGGGAGTAATCGTAAATTTGCAAGCAGGGACCGAACATAACAGTTATTCATGAAGACCGTCATTGAAAAATTCACTATGATGGAAATACATATTCTACAACTAAGTGATACATACCAATAGATTTGTTTTTTCACTGAGAATCAAATTTGAAAATAAGTTTTTATCTGTACATAATTTTTATGCAAAATTAAAAGAATAACAATTATTTTTGATTTTTATTTTATAAATCCAAAATAACAATTATTTTTGATTTTTATCACAATAATCTGTAAATAACAGTTATTTTTGATTTTCGTATTATATGTCTTAAATAACAGTTATTGAAGACTTTTATTTATGAAAGTCATTAATAAAAATCAGTCACTGACGTTAATTTTTTTAGGTCATACGTATAAAAGTCATTATAATTTTTTTGCAGTTAAGAAAGTTTTGGAGAACCGAAGTTTACTACAACTCACATAAATGACTTTTATAATTATGATTTTAAAAATAAAAGTCAGTGACTGATTTCTATTTCAGTAACTGTTATCTAAGATAGATAATTTAAAAATCAAAAATAATCGTTTTTTTGGATTTATAAAATGAAAATTAGAAAAAACTGTTATTTAAGGAGTAATTAAATAAAAGCCAAAAAATAATTATTAAAGGGCGATTTTTTAAATAAAAGTTCTATTGGGAATAAACAATTTGTTAATGTGTTATCAAGAAAGTACTTACATATGTAAAAAATGCATTGCAATTTATGAAAAAAAATATTTAATCAAAAAAAAAAACAAATACAAAAATGGATATGTATACATAACATACATATTCATGTTTACATACACAAGTATCTGTACAAACCTAAGGTGTATTCAGACGTTAATGCGAAATGCAATTGCAACGGTGCGAAATGTGAAAATGTTGAATTTTATCAACAACATACAGCCGGAAATCTCGCATCAGTCATTGCATTTGCTTATGGTTATGGTTATGGTTACGGTGACCATATTTATGATAGCCGAATACGGGACAAAAATAAGTTTGCAAATTTTTTCCATAACAGCTTACAGATCTTAAAGCCTTCTTCAATGATGCTAGATGTATTAGCCCTGAAACAGTATCCTTTTAGTAATATCAAAAATGTGTAGGATAATTTTCTCAAGATTTTTACCCCGTAAAATTTGTTTAAAAAATTCGTTAAATTTTAGTTTTTGGCATTTTTTTGTTGACGGTGTTACGCATTTTAATTTTTTGAAAGAGAAGCAAATGAGCAGAACTTTTCACTCGCACTTTATTATACTCAATTTTATTGAGTTACAAAACTGCAAACCAAATTTTTTTCTAAAGATTCTAATTAAAAAGATTGAAATTTTGGTGAAACATTGCAGAATTAATTTTTATAATTTTTGCACAAAGTTGGAAATTTGGTATTATATGGTTTTTGTTAGGAAAAGAGCTTTACTTTCATAAAATGAATGATAAACATTAAATAAACTACGGAAAAATAGCCAAAACTTACTAAAATTTCGAGTCCTAATTAATATTTTGGTCACTGTATGCATTCCTTACACCGAATACGGGACAAATACAGGACATTAAAATAAATACAGAACATTTGGCGTCCCGTATAAAATAAATAAATTATCAGGACAGTGGGTCAAAAAAGAGGACTGTCCCGTATAATACAGGACGGATGGTCACCGTAGTTATGGTTGATAAAATTTCGCAATTTCACATTTCGCACCGATGCAATGCATTTAGCATTAACGCCTGAATACAGCTATAGTTGTTGCTCTTTGCTCGCGATTATGTTACAAAACAAATAATTCGTACATTCAACTCTGGCGTGCGTGCTTTTTCAGTTGTTTGCATTTTGCAATTAGAAGTGCATTCATAAATGTATGTACATATGTACGTCATATTTACATAGCATGTTTTAATGAGAATTCTTTTCACTGCGTAACTAATGCTAAATTTTATTACTTATATTAATAATTCTCACGCTTTGCTTATTTAGAGGTCAATGATTTTGTCTTGATGCAGAAAGCGGAGCTATAGTTACATAATAAAATCAGCTTATTGCTTAAAAAATATATATATCTACCATTAATAAGCACCTAAATCGACCAGTGCAAAGATTAGAATCGACAATATTTCATTTGGAGCAATTTTGGGCAGGTCACTTTTTTATCATATAAAGAAGTTCTGCCAAAGGTAAACAATTTAAACTTTTGTTTTCGAAAGTTATGCAACGTTTTCTTTTCTCAAAATAATGTTGCATTTAATCTGCCCAGTCCTAGGGCTCTTTAATCTGCATATTATTTTCTCATCATATTTTCTGGGTTGTATTTATACATATACAGTGCTATCTGGGTCGAGTGATCTAATTAATGCAAGACCAGTTCATAGAAAACAGATTGTTCACTATATCCAGATTGAGCCTTTTGTTCTTTAAAATCAAGTTGGTTGCGCAGTGCGTCTTTTAGTTAAATTTTTAAGAACTCTGAAGTGTCGTCTTTTCCCACAGGTAATGCCAACACATGTTTCCTGTTGTTGTTGTATCGTTGTCGTCAAGCTCTATAGCGGTAGACCCAGGAAGCGTGAAGCCTCGATGGGGTCTGACCTTAGCAGGGTGAGGTTCAGTGGGCATTTCTGCATTTATTCTGTTCAGGTATGAGTTCAACCTGCTGCAGTAGCTCGATCGAAGTTGGGCTATGTGGTTCGAGTCTCCCGAGGCAGACGAAGCTCTGTCTCGTCAACGTCAGGTGGTTGCGTGCCCAGAACGGCATTCACAGGTCGAGAGTCTATATAACTGGTTCTCTTTGAATTTCGTTCAAGGCCTGTCGGTAAGTTGTTGGGTTCAGAGTAGTTTTATGAACCCCGGACTTCGTCCGTCAGTTCATATAGATGCCTTCTGACGTGCCGTGGCGAGGGTTCTTCCGCAAGCAGATGTCTGTTTGGGTGCTAACACGATGACACCCTACTAGGAATTGCTTGCAGAGCATTGTGTTATGCTCCTTAATTGAGAGCATATGTGCCTCGTCGCGCAGGTGATGTTGCGGTAAAATCAGAAGGAATCCTGTCGCTGTCTCAGTGCCGTGTTTTGGAAGGTCTGCAGCTTCATCCACAGCGCCCTACTACATAGTCCCCGGTAACCACACAGGCGCTGCATAGTTCAGAACCGGCCGACCAATTGCCTTGTATGTTGCCAACAACGTTTCTTTGTCTTTGCCCCAGGTGCTGCCGGCTAGCGACTTGAGGACTTTGTTGGGGCTTTGTACTTTATTGACAATTGCGGTTGTATGCGCCGAGAAGGAGAGCAGGCCTTCGAAGGTTACTCTGAGGACCTTCGGGTTATTCAACGTCGGAATTGGTTCGTCATCGACGAGAATACCCAGTAGCAGTCTTACCTCCTTCGTCCAAGTGGTGAAAACCGTTGCTGAGGATTTTGTAGGGGAGAGGGTTAGGCTCCGTGCAGTGACGAAGCGAGAAAACTCGGCGAGATAACTATTATTGAGCAATCGTCAGCATAAGAGACAACCGCGACTACCTCTGGTGGTTGAGGGAGCTTAGAAATGTAAAAGTTGAACAGTAGTGGGGAAAGGACACCACTCTGTTGAAATTCCTGTTTTGTTTTCCTAGGTTTGCTCGATTTGTCTCTGTCTTGCTGTGCACTTTACGGAACCCATGTTGATGCTTCGCCGGGGTTCAGTAATTTGTGTAGTGCGGGAGCAGCAAGGCCTCAAGTGTCTTTGCAACCGGGGAAAGGAGAGCTATCGGGCGAGAAGACTCTCCTTTGTTGGACGGTTCCCCCGGTTTAAGCAGTGGAACCACTCTCCCCGTTTCCCAGATGTCTGGTATGATGAGAGTGGCCATAGACAGGTTGAGGATCTTGGTTAGATAGTGCACTCCCGCAGGACTAAAATTTTTGAGCATCAGCATGCGAATTCCGTCGGGTTAAATGGCGTTGGAGACTTTCGCCTTCCCGATGGCTATCCTTTCCTCGTCGCTGCGGAAAAAAAGAGGCGCACTTGGTATTGGCAGTTTGTGCAGCCTTCTGGTCACTCTACGTTTGGCTTTGTCCGCCGGAGGATGCAGTATGAACTGTCGGCTAAAGTAGCTCGGGCATCGCTCCGGGTCGGACGAAGCGTGGTCGCCAAAAGATATTTCAACTCTGTCGTTATGCTTCGTCGGATTAGACAACGACCTCACGGTTGACCAAAGCTTGCTCACACCAGAGGCGAAGTTACAGGTCTTCAGATGGTCTTCCCACTTCACTAGTTGCCGAATCTCCGAGTTGAGAACCCCTTATACGGGGATTTACGGGATCCGCCTGGCGAAGGGATTATCTTTTTGTTATTAAGTTTTTCGTTACAGTTTTGAATTTGGAAGGAATTGGTTTTAAATTTTGTTCACTCTACAAAGATTTAAAATTGTTCACTCTATAGAGTACTCAATGGAAAAATTTCCATGTTCACTCTTTCGAGGTGTTCGTAGCATCGGGTGTTCACTCCAGCCAGATACCACTGTATCTCCTTTGAAACGAGACCAGAACCTTTTTTTTGTAACTATAATAGTTTTTGAGATATTCAAAAAATAAACTTGCCAAATCCGGGGAATTGTGAATTTTTCCAGTTTCGAATTTCTTTGCTTCGTTATAAGATGGAAGGAAAGTTCTGACCAAAATTCATCCAAATTAAATATAGTGGATTCTAAGCATAGCCCAGTGGTTCAGCCGGAGGTCAAAGTTCAAAAATATGGCCATTATCTAACCTGTGATTGAATAGTATAACATTTATTTTTATTTTTATTTTTTTTAAAGTGACCACTTAGTCGCTTTTTATACCCGTTCGGGTATAAAGGGGAACAACTTATCTCTTCTTAGGACATGGTCAAGCAAAATCAAACATTTCATTACATATAACGAGATGAAAACTGGTATTAGTTGCATGTTCCTTTGCGATTGCTCCCGGAATCACCCCGAATTGGTAGCATTTTTTGCATGGATTTCTTCTGAGCGTCAATGTACATAGTATGTATGTATGTATGTAGTTTGGTGCAGCTATGAAAGACAAGCAAAATGGAAATATTTTTCAGTGCTGGCAAATTCCATCAGGGAAACATTAGGTACCCTTCTATACATACACACATACATATGCAAGCAGGAACATTTGTACAGCCAAACCGAATCGGATATGTATATTCTCAATCGACATGTTTGCTGGCCTTCATTTTTCATCTGAGCTGACAAACATGCGTGCATTTAGCACATACTAGTATTTACATACAATCATATGTATCTGTACCTAAGGTAAGTAAAGCGGCAAACAGAAAAGGACCCATTAGGGCACAGTCAAGCGCTCATATCTCTCAGATACTCAATTTGCACTCGCAAAATTACCATTGTTGTTGCGACGATTCAAATGTGCACATCGAAGTCATCTGCCGAAGCTAAGGGAAAAATATATGTACATTTACATATGTACATACAAGAAATTATAAAAAAAATTACGTACATACATGCATACACAAGTATATATATCATAGATGGGCACACCAATACAGTCTCATTTTGTCATGGTATTCGTGAATCGCGCTGAGTAACAGTTGCCACTTTTCTATATTGTACAAAAGTGCGTCGTTTTTTGCGCGTGTTAGAAAACGCTCTTACAAATTTATATTTAATTTGTATTATGAACATGAAACGAAAATAATAAAATATAATAAAAAAATAATGAAGAAATAATTTCAAATAATGAATTATGAAATTAATTTTTATAAGTACATTTGTACGTGCATGAAAAGTTTTTTAATTTAATTTCATTAAACTAATGTTTTAAAAAATGATAGTTTATTCTTGTGAAATAAATATACCAAAATGTCAAACTTTAAAATCAGCTGTTTGCTATGTCGCTGAGGTCTTCAAAATGTTTAAGAAGCTGGCTTCAAGGCGACATTTGTCGACAAAATGATGTCGCTGTCGTTACGTCGTGAAGTTGCAGTCGTCAAAGTGTTCAGAGCTTAAGCGCTGCGACGCAGACGCTACTCGCGAGTAGCGTTTTGCCCATCATTGATATATATGTATGTGCCAAACAAGCTCGAACAGCAATAGAATATAAAGTACAGGCAGCAAACTAACGCAGTGTACTTATTAGAAAGCTTGCTGCGTCCAGCGGATATAGCGGGCATAAAGGGGGCATAAACAGCTGTGGTTGTGCGACAGCTAAGTTTATTTATTGTTGGATCGGGTGGCTTTTCGAGGGGATGAGGTGAAGATTGCAAACGGGTTGTTGCTTTTTTGTTATCGTCACTTTGTTGTTGGAATTTTTTTCTGCTGTTTTTGTTCCAATTTGTTGTTCGGCTAATACACACCCCGACCCCACTGTACCCGCCGCTTCTCCAGCAGCTGCATTCGATTTACGTCAATGTGTTTGTATGCCAAGTGGCTACCCGATTTGCCAAAAGACTTCGTAACGCCTCGCCGGCGGGTCGCAAAAACGATATACATACTAGCGAACTGCCAAACGAACTTAACAAAACTATACAAATCCAATTTCAAATTGTGTGCAATATTAAAAAAAAAAACAGTGGCGGTAATTATTATAAGTAAAATAATTTTATTCAGCATTTAATCATTGTTTTATGATTTTTATTTTTCTCGCTTAAAAATAATAATGATTATGGAGCTTTGTTTTTTTGCCCAATGGCAATAATTATTATTTGCATTTAATTTTTTCGGTCACAAATTATAATTATTTTATGATTTTTATTTTTTCGCTCAGAGATAATAATTATTAATGAATTTTATTTTTCCACTTAAAAATAATGATTATTTACAAAATTGAAGAGGCCATACAGATGCAACGTACTGAAGTTTTGTCCTGAAAATTTTGGGACTCTGACAAAGATAAAGCTTTGAAGTTTTTTGAATAACCATTACTCTTGAGTGAAAAAACAAAACTCAATAATAATTATTACCTTTGAGCAAAAAAGTAAAAATCAAGTAGAAATAATTTCCTTTTTAGCGAAAAATTAAAACTTAAATATTAATTATTATTTTTAATCATTGTTGATTAAAATCAAAAAAATAAAAATGAAAAAAATAGAAATGATAAATAAGGATACGATGTTCGAACATAAATAGGCGATTACAACTTGTTGTTTAAACTAAAAAATAATCATTATTTTCCGTCCCTGAAAAAAAAAACAACAACAAGCATACCTAAAAATTTAAACTTTTCAATCTGAATTAAAAAAAAAGCATTTTTATATCTGACTAAATATTAGTGTAATATAGTACATATTTTGTATGGAAAAAATGAATTCGATTTGACGTCGTTTCGAGTTTACCAAAACGACTTTAACAGACCGACGTCGTAACGACTTCGGTCCGATAAAAAAAAAAAATCTAAGTCGTAACGACGTTGCGTATTGTATGGAAGAAACGACTTTGTTTCGACGTCGTTTATAGTTCACCCAAACGACTTCACCACAGCGACGTCGTAACCACGTCGATTCGAACTCATCTTCGCTCTGTGGCAAATTGGGTACTCGCTGCTGTTCTGAGCGTGCGCTAGTGTTTGTTCGATTGTTTTGTTGTTTGTTTGCCTCACACAGTTTGGGCGAGTAACGAGTTGGGCTGGTTTTTTACTTGTGTTTTTGTTTGCTCTTTGGCATACATAGTGGTGTGTGAGCGAAAAAAGTATCTACAACTAGTTCTTAACCTTGAACTTGAAATACATACATACATACATACATATGTATATTCAGCTCCTGTTGACGTCTGTGCAACTGAATCTGCTGCTTCTGCTAGCGTTAGCGCACGCCAATCCATACATACGTATATACATACATACATATGTACATATTTGAGCATGCGATGAGTACTCTCCACTCACTAGCAGCTTTTCTGGTAATGTTGCCGGTGGTTTTGCCTCGCGTTAGTTGGTGGTTAGTCGGTTCTTTTTTGTATCGCCATTTGTACAAATATTTTGTGCTGGCTCTGGCTTCGGTTTGGCTTCGCCAGCACCAATTGCTTATATTTAATTTAGATACATATTTGAATCAATCGAGTTATGGGTCTGAAATTTTAATAAAAAATCAATTACTAAAGCAGCATTTACATGAGGCGATTTCGTAAGCGTTTCAACATCGCCCGAAAAGTTTAAATCGATTTCATCGATTTCATTATTGTTGAGAGCTTAGAAAATCGTTTCATGTATGTAAATGTTGCTTGAGTTTTTATTCATACGCCCTATTGTTACTATTTTTGTTGATTGTTTCATTCAGTTCGCACTCTTTCGTGCATTAGGATAGCTCAAATTGTTCGAAAGAAAAAAGCATGACTTTGAGTACGACATAAACGTAATCTTCGGAAAATTCTAAGAAGATTTGCCCTAGAAACTATGGGTCCTAAATGAGTTTGAAGTGCGCGTATATTGACCTCAAAATTTCAACACCACAAATTTTTAAGAATTACTTCCACATTGTAACTCAAATCTTTCTGTTGTCCATCCGATGTACTATATTAAGACTTTCTACACTGACTGCCATAACGTCTTCACGTCGTTTTTCTATCACGCACCTTGAAACATTGGCCAACAACTGTACGAACCTCTCAGCCCCTCGCATATACGACGGAATTTGCTGGTCAGGCAGCGATGTAGTGTCGAACTCTACATATTCCAACAAGTTTTCGGAGGGAAGGCTCAAACTAAGTACCGTCATCATCTGCGTCAATCTAATTTACATAGTCTCCGAAATCGCCATACATGGTTTCAGCGACTCAGCGCACGTGTGCTCGCATTTCCTCGTGTTATCAAATAAAAGAAAAAATATTCAGCCTTATCATGAGTTTCATTTTCCCCGACCCGGTTCACTTTTCACTTTTGGTTTCCATGGTTTTACTATGGGCGGATGACAAATTTTCGGGTGAATTTTTTTCAAGCGAAACTCAGGATAAGTAAGACAGATTATCTTGTTATGGAATCATCCGCAATGTCAATTGATTCTTCCTACTCGGAGCATATTTTTTTGGCAACAGAGTTGAAAATGCTACCGTATCAGAATACTTTTTACTTTGCATGGCCTTGTGAATTCAGTGGAAATAAATTACAAACTATACGACTCGACTCTCGAAACGACTTGCATTCGGCAATGAGGCTGACTATTATTTGCCAAGTATGCTGGATGTAAGATGACCTCATTTGCACGTTTAACTCGACAAGTAGCAGAAAATAGAGTTGAAGTAAACCTATTATCTCGATTTTTGGAATCGATCGGGCGATTCTACATACAAATTGGATAGTGCGGTTTGTAGAATAAAAACCAAATTAAAATTTGTGATCCAGTGAAATTAAATGATACTAATGATGATAAAATACTTAAAAAATATTTCTTAAAATAAAAAATCGGAAAAAGTAAATTAAAAGAAGAAAAAAATTTAGATGCGACTATTGGAGTAACGCGAGTTGAATGATATACAAGTGCTTTCACTCAAAATGAACTTTCACCACGAATGGTGAATGAGAGAGCTTTTTTAAAATTTTTGTGCTAGAATAGTAAAAGTCTTTCGAACTATATTGGCGTCTGTCTTTCATTTATCTTACGAAAGACTTTTTACAATTTTAGCCAGAGTTGCCCTGAAAACTTGTTATATACATGAATGAAGTAATATATATCGCACACCGTCTTAAAAAGAGACACAACTCAAAATTACACGCTCGTCAGAAAATGCGAACAACTATTTCCAAGCACATGTTAATCATATGCAAATAAAACCTAATTTTGAGTTTAGAATTTCAAAAGTGTCAAATTTTAGTGGTACCACTTTTGAAGATCGTGTGCGATATACACATCTGCAATATTGTTTAAAAATCTCCCACGCCAATATTTAATTACTTTTAAATAATATGACTTTTAGGTTAAAGTGTGCGAGAAAGCCTGTTAAATGCCAGCGTATGGTGCTACGTGGCGTATACGTTACATACGCAACTACGGGTATATGGGTATGAGTGATTATTTTTAGTTTTTTTTTAGTATATCCTTTTTAAGTTTTGATTTAAATGCAACTTTCTCGTGAACACTCAGAAAGAGCTTTTTGGTGGTATTCGGAAATCTATATCAGAAATAAAAATAGGTAGGTGTGATTGCGGCTTAAATATCACATGGATTACTAAGTCCATTTACCAAAAAAATGTGAAAAACCGGGGAATTTTAAAACCAGACCCTATCTTCCCTACCCTAAAATAAAACTTATACGTAAACTTCAAAAAACACTGATCCACGTAATTTATTTGGGTTCCCCTCTGCCAGAATCGGTTGTCGGATTTTTTTTTTTTTTTTATGTTGCACAGTGTAATCCCTTTTTTTGGCATTGCTTAGTTTCAGGGTTCCCAATGCAGAGATTAAATACGGACTCCGAGTCTAGCATTTTACTGCACTCGCAAATTTTTCTGTGGGTTATCAATTTTTTTTCCCGTTATTTCCTTTATCTATTGCTATTTGCTATTCTATGCAGTCTCATCTCATATCTCGACAAATGATCTCATTCCGTTGCAGCTAGTTAGTTAGTGTTTACTTATTTCCAGGCACTTGGCAACAAACTTCACATTCCATTGTGCTAAGGCAATGAATAAACTGTGTGTGCGTGGTGGTTGAGTGCATATACAAATATTTGGTAAATAAATATGAATGTTATTTGGAAATCGCCAAAGTGCTTATTTATTGCGAGTGCTAATGTATATGAATACCAAGTCCCGTATTCAGGACTTTCTTTTGTGGGAGCTTAACAACAAAAACTAAAGGAGTTTGTCACAAGTTTTATACAGTATAATTAGAATATTTGTTGCGATGAGGTGTGCTATTTTAACATAACCGGCAAATTACAGGGCTCAATTTCTCAAGGTTTCTCAACTGTTATGTAATGTGGAAAAACTTATTGCTATGTGAACTACTATCTCGTCGTCTGGAGAAAGAATAACGTTCTCTTAATTATTTCTTTATTTTATGAAATTTCGCTTTATAAAGGTTTTTATTTTTTAGGCCATTAGAAAACAAGTAATTTCTAAGGAAAACACACACCGACTTCAATACTCATATACAAATTTTGGAGTACTGTTAATTTCTTCATAACCCGATGATCGGACCTTACTTATAAACCAAAGCACAGGCGAGTCATTCGAGAGATCCGAGTTGGAGTCCGGGGGCAGCGGATGTTTTTTAATTCACATTTTTTTGCTGTATTAATTAAATTTTCTTTGAATTTTAAGATTTTTTTGTTTTAAAAATGTGTCAATTTTTAATGGGATGAGCCTGCCCTAAAAACTATGTAATGAATCTATTTCATATATGGAATCATTGAGGAGTTAGAGGGATAAAATTTTCCACAGAAATGTATGGATCACATTGTTTCCGATTTCTCATAAGAACGTGAAAAATGAAAGTCAAATTTAATGTGCTAATTTTGTTAAAATCCTACATATATATTTATATAGATATGTAGATGCACTATGCACAAATAAGGTACAACGAAAGTGGGCGCAAGTTAGTAAATATTTTTTTTTTTTAATTTTTCTACAAAGTTTGAAATTTTGACCTCTATGGTTTTTTTTGGAAAGTGTGCTGTTTTTTTTATACAAACATTAAACAAGCAAAAAAATTCAAAAATGGGCAAAACCTGTCAAAATGTTGTCTTTATTATTTTCAACATGACTGTATATATGCGCCCAAGTACATTATGTAAATTCTTAAATACTTACATATGTATATGTATGTATATACAGCTCATGTAATTAAATGTGCGAGCATATGTAATTCATTTGCAATCGTTATCGAGATTAAATTTCACAACCAGTTTGAATAGAGAATACTGAGTCCTACAGTTTGGCTAAAATAACCAGGTGGTTGCATAAGCAAACGTTGTCGTGTCGCTAAGTGAACAGGCCGCAATCGTAATGACCCTTTGCTTCAACAGTAAAGTCTTGTTGGGTCGTTCTTGAGGTCGTTTTTGGTTGTTCTACCAGCCTGCCAATGAAAATAAACACTTCCAGTTTTGTTAGAAAAAGCTTTAATATGACACTGCAAAATATAATTGGGTTGTTCACACTTGCCTGGTTATCAGGTTAAAAAATGCTCGTTCCATTATTTCTTGAGAAAAAAGTGAGGAAGTGAGATGTCAAAATTCCTTAGACACACACACGAAATAATGGCAATTTTTTCTTGACCTTTTTCTTTAGATCTGCATACTGACCTTTATTTACAAACATCTACTTATGCATGTAAATATCTCGCATGCAATTTTTTCTATTTTAAAAAAAAAGAACAATTTTTTTCTTTAGAATTGACGTAAGAACTCTCGAATTTACATACTTACGTACGTACATGAACGTGTACTTATAGATATCAGCTCGTGTTTTATGTTATAAATATTCATACAGGTTTATTTAACGCTTATGGGTATTAAATAAGTTTAACAATTAATACTTTAGTGAGTAATTGTGGTGAATAAATATATGTATGTATTTGAATAAGTACGCAGATACAAGGAAAAGTATACTTATGTGTAAGTATTACTTATACACACTAGGGTGGTCAAAAAATTTATGAGAACAAGTAAAGTCGGAATTTTTATGCTCTCATCCCCTAGGATTGTTCTATATCGAAATAAGTATACCCCTTGTTTTTTTTATTTTGAAATAAAAAAATATTTAGAGGTCGCTCAAAGCGCCCAAAATTTTCTGTGTAGTTTTATATGAAAAAAACTACTTTTCGTATAAATAGTATAGAATTCTTAAAAAACCCCACATTCCCAATAAGAATACCTAATTGTTTATTAATTCCATTTTTCATCGCAACTATAATTTAAAGGTCCGCCAAAAACCCACAATAGCCCCGAAAAATGCAATGAAGGACCAATAAAAAATCGTTTGTATTAAAAAATAGTTAAATGAATAATTAGATATTGTTATTTAAAGTCTCTTGATGAGAACTAGAGCTTTCCGATCGAAAATGATTGATGTTCAAGAATTCTATATCTTTTCTACGAAAAGTTGTTTTTTTATTGTCATATAAAAATATATACATGGAGAACTTGGAGCACTTTGAGCGACCTCCAAATATTTTTTTTTGATTTCAAAATGGAAAAATAGGGGTATACTTTTTTCTATATAGTACAATCCTAGGGGGTGAGATCATTACAATTCCTACTTTAGGATTAATCAATATTTATTTTTTTGGTAGAGCATTAGTCAAAGTAGTAGGAAACTTATGCCTTTCGCGATAACTTTTGTTATATTTATAATAAAAGTAAGTTTTTTTTGGAACAAATCCGTAGATAATTAATTATTCGATTACGGAAGAAAGTTATTCAAACAGTTATTAATTAAATAAAAAATTAATATCATATGGTGTTGTGGCAAGAAGATTTTGAGAAACTGAACCTGGCGATATCTCTATGTAGTAAATTTTTGTACCATATCAAGTGAAGGATGACTTTTTTAGGGCCACGTACACACAACCACACATATTTTCGAAACTAGAAAATTAAGAGAATTCGTAAAGCAAAGGAATGTGGAAAGTAAATCACAAGAGAAATATTTATACTGATTAGAAATAAAAATAATCTAAACAATTGCATTTGGGAATTCATATACAATTGGATGCTAGCAATAAAGCGTTCGAATTTATTGCAATTACAAAGCGAAAAATTTCTTTAAATCGGTAATACGTAATCATTTAATTTTGCATGCATTTGCATCAGCATGGATACATACATACATCCATACACATATGCATATATACAAGTCCATACTATTTAAACAGATTGCTGCAACGAATTACGGTAAACGAACGAACGATTTAATTTTTATTGCGATTTCGCGTTGAAATAATGCATTAGATACTATGCTTAGCAGATCTCTTCGATAGACAAATGTAGTATACAGTAAAATTTTTAAAGCATTATCTACTCAATGGGTCATGAATGGGGAAGGGGGAAGGAAAAGCAAGAGCAGCTGTAGATAAGAGCCATAAGCACGATGCTACATTGGCGTGGCAATAAGAAATCAACAATGTCCCAAAAAAAAAAAAATGACGGTAAAAATAATAATGAGAGTAGAATAAAACTGGAATAAAAAACGCAATCTCGTTTATTGTGTATTTGTGATTTCAACGAAAATCGTCGGAAGGAAGCGTTTAAGCAAACAAAAGCTTTACAGTTTCTTCATATTTTTGTTAATTACTTAATCTTTTGAATGTTTACGTAGTTGTTTTTGTGATTGGCGTCTTTGTTGGTGTTTTTATTATTATTGTTGTTTGAAAAGCTTAACACATGTTTGTTTATGAAATAAATTGATTTTCAAATTATCGCCATTTGCATATTTATTGAGTAAAAATAGCACACAACAGTTTTCCAAATGGGCAGCTTATGCGATTTCGTCTATAAAAAGCTTAAAAGTAACGGTGTTGAAACGATTATTGCCGCATGTCCGCTAAAATAGTTAGCTGAGCCAAATAAATCCAGGGAGCTAATCTCACAATATTGACAATAGGTAAAGCCACACAAATATTGCGGTTTTTTTTTTTAACATGAGACCAAGTAAAATTTTTTTGGAAATATTTTTTTTTTCTGCATTGATTATTTACCATTAGTCCCAATGCGAATTCTCGGTTGTTTATAAAAAAAAAAAAAAATAAATATTTATTTACTTCTTTCTCTTTTTCGCAACAATTTCCGCAAGATTCATAACAATGCTTTTTTGTTGCATTTTTGTTTATATTTTTTCGTAAATTCATGCTGCTGCCCACCAATACCAGGCAGCTCGTCATTGCTGATGCTTTGCTATATTCTTTCTGCTCGGCATATTTTTGTTTTGGTTTTCTTTTTAGCTTAATTTTGCTTGCGAATTTTATGTTAAAATATACTTTATTGTGGCAAATTCCGTATGAAATAAATAAAAGCGAATACAAACATCCGTGCTCATGAATATTACGAAAGCGCATTTAAGAGGCGGATGCGGTGCGGTGCGGTGGCGGCTGGGGAATGAAAAAATTTCATTCATGCAAATATCGACGCGTTTCTATGGAATATTTTTGCATCTTGATTTTTGTTGACTTATGCATGTATGCTTTTTAAAATTTTGTTTAATTTGCTTTGCTTTGCGAATTTTAATGGATAAATAGAATGCGTTGTTGGTTAGCAACGCGCACTTGAAAGATGAAATCAATTTTTTTTTTTCACATGTTTATTTGCAGTTTTATTTGTACATACATATGTATGTATGTACGTAGTAAGTATAAATATTTATAAGAATTTAAATAGCTGCAATTCAGTACCGAAATCCAAGTACCGATTTAAAAGAGCCATAGGCCACAGTTTTCAATTTTTTTTTAGCTCCATTCTCTAAACGCTTTGCCAATAGCGATATGAATGCAGCGACATCATGAATTTGTGGATACGGGTTTGCCACAAAAGAAGAGGAAGAACCTTAAAGAATTATCTACTTATTATGAGAAAATTCTGTAGAATAAAAGCAGATTAAATTTTTTGGTGCATAAGGACGAGTAGGTATTGAAAATGTCCTTTTAAATTTTTTTCCTTGAATAACCTTGAAATTTTGCATACTTCTTTTTCGCAAAAAAAAAAAGAAAAAATATTTCAAGGACTAGTATACAATAGTAAACACTCGACCAGATTCTCGAATTTCGTCAGTCATTATTAGTTTAAAAAAGATAAAATTAATTGAAAGGTAATTTCCAATACCTATTCCTTGTTGTGAACTAAATATTTTAACAGATACATATTTTTAATGCTACAAAATTTTCTCTTTCATACGAACGTATATATATATGTTGATTGCAGTTAATGTGGATCCGTTTTTCTTTTAGTAATCTACATATATATGTACGTATGTATTATGACATATGAATGAGTAATACGCGAAAACTTCTTCGTCATATCAAATCTGTATCGTTTCCTTTCGATTTTACAAAACGAGTTATCAAATTAAAGGGCTTGGCCTGCGGATGTGCGGTAATTTCTTATTTTTTAAAAAGAGTTGCCACCTCATAAAAAATTAATTCAAATTAGTTTTAAGTTAAATAAATTATTACACTATGAGTATCGATTGA
>NW_016158830.1:83850-84659 GCF_001687245.7 Rhagoletis zephyria | reverse complement strand
GTATTGTCACCCACTTCACCGATTTCAAATCCGACAATTTTTGGATAACCTATGGAGCTTGCACTTATTTATATATAACTCGATTATGTATGTATGTATGCTACTCCACAGATCGCCCTAACTAAGTCGTTTGGCCTCACCGACCAATTCCGCAAAAAAGCGCAACAAACTTTCCCTTAAATTTCAATCTTTTTTCTCAGAAGCTCTAGAATTTTTTACAACGCTTTTATCAACTTGCAATGTTGTGTTCCAGAAACTTTCAATGTTGTGGATCCCGAAACTTTCAATGTAGTGTTCCGACACCAAAGCAAAGCTTTGAAAAGCTCCTTTAAAAAAGCATAGTGAATAGGGCGAGGTAGATGACATCTAGATGTCGCCCTTGTAATACGTTTGCTACACCGGAAATAGACGAGACGCCATTCTTTAAATAAAATTAATTGGTGCTCGTTTGTATGTACATACATATGTAAATGCATGTGTGTGCACCTTTCTATTAATATCGTTGAATTATTTTAATATCTATTGCAAAATTTTATTCAGACAGGACTAAAAAGTAGAAAATAAATAATATAAAAAAAACTTTTTAATATACAACGCTTTTATAAATGGACTAAAAAGTAGAAAATAATATTTCTCAGTCCCATAGAATTTGTTTTGATAACTTTTGATTTTTTTTTTAGCAAAAGTCATTATAAACAATCTATGAAATTGAAAAAATGAAAAGCGTGGGGCGCATGTAATACACTTGAATTGATATGAAAAGTAATATATGTATGTATGTATGTGGGTATATGAATAACGACCGCTTA
>NW_016158830.1:73414-83745 GCF_001687245.7 Rhagoletis zephyria | reverse complement strand
AAAGTTATCAAAACAAATTCTATGGGACTGAGAAATATTATTTTCTACTTTTTAGTCCATTTATAAAAACGTTGTATATTAAAAAGTTTTTTTTTATATTATTTATTTGTTTTTCGCTTTTTTCAGCGAATTTCACCACCAACAACAATACTACATACATATGTATGTATGTACATATGAATGTATGTATCAATATCTTTCTAAATATTTGCTGCGACGCAATAAAAGCTACTCACGCTGCTTGAAAATTTTCTACTGCCACCGCTGTTGCTGTTGCTGTTCGTTGCCACAAAATTTTGGGGCTGCTGCTTGCTGCCAAGGGTTGCTGGTTATGCGATAAATGCGTTGGATGGATTTCCACAGATTTCAGTAGAAATACATACACACGCAGGTATGTATTTTGGTGCATATGTACGTGTGTACATAGGTACTATGTATGGATTTTGCTTCACTTATTTACTTGCGTATTAATTTTTTGTCACGCAATTTTGCTGAGTGTACACTTGAGCGCATTCTCCAAATTGAAATTGTTTTTAATTCTAGGTACCTATGTACATATTTGTTTTTGTTAGTAACGTCTTTTTATTACACAAAATATATTAATTCAGCTTTTAATTTGTTTGCCTTATGGTTTTTTAGGTTGGTTTCACCCTTATTTAAAAATTTTTTTTCCTCCCTTTTTGCGTATTACTAATTTATATGTGTACGTACATTTAAATATAAGTATATTTGTATGTATTTTGTGCTCTCGCTGGGTGCAGCTACGTCCTACATGTGTGTACTCGCCGTTCGAAACGTGGACATTTTTTCAAAGTTTTATTTTATTAACTTGTTTACACTAACTGCAAGGCGTTTTAAATTTTCCAATTTTTTTTTCATTTGTAAATTAATTTGCCTAAATTGTTTGAAGATTTTTCACAATGCAATTTTGTTGTTGCCTATATTTTTATTGAATTTTTTTCCGCCAACATTTTTAACTTAATAAAATTTTCAGCACTCCGTGTCG
Organism: Rhagoletis zephyria; assembly: GCF_001687245.7. Taxonomy (NCBI): domain Eukaryota; kingdom Metazoa; phylum Arthropoda; class Insecta; order Diptera; family Tephritidae; genus Rhagoletis; species Rhagoletis zephyria. Next base: position 82,739 of record NW_016158830.1, on the reverse strand, counting down.
TCGTCGCTGCCGCGATGCGGTACGATCACACAAAAGTTTCAATTCTCAATGCCGCTGTCGTCGCTAGCAGACCGTATGGAAAGTTCTATTTTCTACCTTCATCATCGTCGTTGCGTCGTAGTCGCTTTCATTGCCTTCGTGGCCATCATCGTTCGTTTTGATAGCGTCGACGTTGCGCGCGGTCAACGTCGCTGTTGGCGGCGCTGTTAACAATGTCGCCGCTGCCCCTAAGTACTCTACATATGTATGTATGCATGTACATTAGAGTGGCCCTTATTTGTAAAAATCGAAAAAATTGCGGGTGGTACCCCCTGTAATGGTTACGTTTATTGAAAAAGTAATTCCCTGAAAAATTTGGCTCAATAAATCAGGACTAACCCGTGCCACAAACAAGTCGAAATGCTTTATTTTGGACACAATCATAAATTTTAATGCAACCTTTATATATAAAGTGAGCTTTAAACTTACAGGTTACTTGAGAAAAGGGCCCTAAATATACATAATATGTATACATATTTAGTACTTTTTACATGCACGAGTAAGTAGATGTTGGCGCACAGAACCACAGTCCATGGTTTATTATTTCAAAACTTTTGTGCACGGCTCAATCTGGGTCAATTGAAACAATATTTAATGAGAAATACTTTCTCAACTGTTATGTAACTATTTTAGGGGGTAGCTGCTCAAAAAACAATACAAAGAAAATATATATGGATGCAAGGACCACTCTAATGTACATACGTACTATGTATCATCAGCTTGTGTTAGTTGTTGCTATTTCGCACGCCTGTTGTTCCTGTTTGTGTTAATTTTTGCTGGTGCCCTTGTTGCTGTTACTATTGTTATTCGTGTGAGTTTGACTGGTTTTCTCGTTCGCTGAATCGTAGTTTTCCATCTCTTCTCCGCTGCAACTCTTCCTGACCTCCAATTCGGGCAAAACTGGGAATAATATCGCCGCCCCGCTTCTCCCCGTCTGCTCATATCCCAGTGAAACCCCGCTCGAATATAATATATATATTTATGTATGTATGTGTATTCACTAATACTAATGCATGTACATCGTTCGCGAGTGCTTGTTTATTATTCTGTTATTGCTGGTTTTTATTGATGGTGTGCTGCTGCTAGGTTTCTGTGTCGCCTCTCGCCGCCCTCCGTATCATACCATGGCTGTACTTATAATAGCGCTTCATATAATTTTTTCTGCACTTATATATGGAGATGTGTACATTAGGGTAGTCAAAAAAAAAAACCAGTGGGGAAATAAATTAAAATATTAAGCTTCATCCCCCATGATTTTTCTAAACTGAAAAAAAGAATATCCGTTTTTTTATTAATAAAATGATATTTAGAACCGACTCAAGGCCCATGAAGTTGTCCATGTACATATTTTATATGTGGAAAACACTTTTTCGTTGAAATGGTATAGAATTGGAAAATCAATATTTTTCGATCGAAAACTCTATTTATCCTTAGGAGACTTCCAATAACCATACCCCATTGTTTATTTAACAGATTTTTAAATATTACCTTATTTTACAGGTCCCTCAAAAACACAAAAAAAAATCAATGGGGAAACCAATAAAAAGCCGTTAGTATTAAAAAATAGTAAAATAAACAATTGGGTATTTTTATTGGAAGTATCCTGAAGAGAAGAAGACTTCCTGGCATTTGAGGCAGTTCCAAATATTCTTTTTTTCAAAACACACGGGTAGACATCCCCCTTTTCCACTTGAAACATATAAAGAAGTATAAGTTCGGGCGAAACCGAACTTTATATACCCCGCGGAGGTATCAAATATTGTTGACTTTTTCTAAAGTACATTTTTGATAATATCTATGCTGAAATAGGCTTAATGAAATAATTTAACCAACTTTGGTAGAAATCTTTAAAGTGGTTACCGAGATATACCTCGTAGTCATAAAGTGGGTGGGGCCACGCAAAATTTCTAAAAGTCTATAGTAGTCTTATTTATTGTTTAGTGGTTGTTGTAACTATTGACTTGGAGTAAATTAGCGTCCTCAGTTATAGAAATATCGGAGTTTTCGGATGTCTGAAATTTACCGTTATACGGGAAGTGGGCGTAATTTTAGTCCGGTTTGAATAATTTTCAACCGTGTTTGGAAGAAATTGACGAATCGGTTACCGAGATTTATATTTGTGACCATAAAGGTGCAGCGCCATGCCCATTATCCAAATATTCAAATAATTTAATTTCCTGCTAAGTTTTTATTGCAATTATCGATTTTGGGTCAATTAGCTTCAGTAGTTACTGATTTATCGCAGTTTTCGTGTTACTGTAAATTACCGTTATATGGAAGGTGGGCGTGGTTATTGCCCAATTTCAAAGATTTCATCTTAAGTGGGCGGGATCACGCCCATTTTCCAGAAATTTCATGATAATACTATTTTTTACCAAAATTCTTCCTCTCGTAATAATTTTCATCTATTTGGATCCAATCTTCACTGAAATGTCGTAATTTTTGCATTTTTTTCGAAAATACCGTTACATGGCAAGTGGGCGTGGTTACAGTCCGATTTCGCTTATTTTCAATACCAATCTACCTCGGATAAAGGGAAACCTACATACCGAATTTCGTTGAAATATTTTTACTTGAGTATTCGTGTGCACGGACGGATGGACAGACATAGCTTAATCGACTTCTCTGTTCATTCTGAGCATTTATGTATGCATTTGTCTATATCTATCTCGTTGCGTTTTGGCTGTTTCAAACCCTTGTGCATAAGTACGCTCGGGTATAAAAATCTCTGCGGGTCCTAAGATTTTAAATTTTTTTTTGGACCAACCTAGCGTACATATGTACATACCTAGTATGCACATATATATGTAAATATATATTTGAACATGTGCATGAACATAGGTATTCATAGTTAGTGTATAACAAGTAATTTTTAAGCAAAAAACAAAACCGATTTCAATTCTCATATAAAAATTTAGGAGTACCGTTAATTTTGTCATGAACCGATGATCGGATCTAAACCAGATTAGTATGGAACCACCTCTGAGACACTACCTTTCCGATGCAAAAATAATTATCGATTATTATCGGTTGACGTGGCCCAAAGTTATGCGGTAACATATATAAAAAAAAATATTCCCACGAATTGATAACCTCCTCCTTTTTTTGAAGTCAGTTAAAAATAGTGTGAACATTGATATGTGTATACATTTGTACTAATGTGTGTTTGTTATTTGTTGCTTTATTATTATATTCCTATCTGCTGCTCGCAATGTTCTTATTTAATTTTTTACTTTTTTATGCATTGCTTGTAATTTTCCCGCTCGTTCGCCTTGAACTCACATGCGGATTTTTTTTTGCAGTACAATATGGGTTTTCCTGCTTATTTCACTTTTATTTAAATATTTAACACGACAAAGTGGACTACAGCGTTTAATACATGAAATGTGTGTGAAAGTTATAATAAAAAGGTTTTCTGTGTTGTCAGGTTAGTAGGTAGACCATGCCAGAGTAAAAAATAGTAGTTCACCGACACACCTGGATCTATATTATTTTTGCATGGTCATATAAAAAATATACATATAAATATTTCTGTCTCGCTGTCCTTAGAAAATGTCGTGAGTGAAATGTATAATTACATGAAAACAGAAACTGGCAAAGATATCATATCTAATATAAAAAAAATCAGAAAAATATTAAATTACTTAAAAGACTTAAATTAAAATAAAAATGGCCATACATTTGGGAAGAGTCTGGAATTCTTTTGTGTAATTTATATATTTATTTTTTACATTAATGGTTTCCTTGAAAAATATAACAAACTAACTTAATACATATTTCGGGTTGCATATTTTATTACAATATTATCGAAAATCAAAAAAGTACCAAGTCCATTTTTTTGAAATTGTTCGGGAGAGACGAAAAACCTACATATGTAATAGATGATGTGGACGGACGACTTTAGTCCGGTTTCAAGAGGTCCTACACCGATATTTAGTGTATTTTCAGGCTTCTTCGACATGAGACCCAGTGTTGCCAGATTTTTATTTTTAAGGACTTTAATTGTATGATATATAAAAATCAATTCTTTTCAAATGAAATAACTTTAATAGTTTATATAATAATTATCAAAAACAGCCCTTATAAAATGGAGCATTTAAATCACATTTCATTGTAATGAAATTGAATTTCATTATTTTTCGAAATTTATTTGTTAATTTTTTTTTGTACAATTCGTTACCTGAAATATGATATAATTTGAAGCATTTAACGAGGTCTTAACTTTTCAAAATACCACATAATTTATAATAAATGGCAGCCGCTGTGGTTTAGCAGTGCGCGCAAAATCGCAAAAAATTTAACAACAATGTTTTTTTCTTAACAGCGGTCGCCCGTCGGCAGGCAATGGTAAACCTCCGAGTATATTTCTGCCATGAAAAAAGCTTCACATAATAAATAATAAAATCGCCGTTCGGAGCCGGCGTAAAACTGTAGGTCCCACCCGTTTGTGCGAAGCTCGGGCAAACATATGTATGTGTAAGCGCCAATCTATTATTATTATTATTATTATTAATTTATAATAATTAAATAAATAATAGTTTATTTTCTTTTTGTACACATGTACATGTATGTATGTATTTATAGGTATTTTCTAAACCTTCTAATCCAATTGTTCAAATAAAAAAAAATATAAAAAGGTCCGGAAATAAAAGGTTTGCAGATAAAATCGAGATGTTTTACCAACTCACCATTTTCCGTCTGTTCGTTGCACTGTACTTACTCTGCTTCATGGTCGAAAAGCAAGCAGCAATTCGCCGAGTATTCACTTTGCTTTTTTTTGTCCATAGCTCATCATCGGGAAGCTCTCCATTTAAAATGAAGCGCACAAACATACTACATATCTCAAAACATATGTAGTATATGTAACTATATATGTAGGTAAATCGTTAATCAATAGCACCTTATGTGTATGTTTGTATGCACGTATGTAAATATGTAAATATGTAATGATTTGCCATTTGGGAGCGTATATGAGTGAGCTTGAGCTTGTTTGAACGTATACACATATGGATGTGTAAGAATAAAGTTGTTGCTCCACTGAGAATAGATACAAAAGTACTAAGTATGTATGTGGTTAGTTATTGTTTTCTTTTCCACTTTGCTTTCGATTTTTCTCACATCAATTTTGTTTGCTCAATTCGCTCTACTAAATTAGACTCGCTCCCACTTCTAGCTTCACATCAGCTACAAACACATATAGCTCACTCCAGACAACGGCCTAGAAACCCACTGTGTTGAAGTTCTACATACAAAAAAATAAATAAATACAAAAAAAAAAAACTCAGAGCGTGTAGTGCATACGTGCGGAAGAAGTGAAACTTAATAGAGGGAATGCCAGAAAGAAAGAAATGTACGATATACATACACATGTACACATTTTCTAATATACAAAAAACATATTTCTTAAATTTTTTTTAACGACCTTTAATTTTTTATTTCTTAAAACCAACTGCAAACTTGAATTATTATTTGGTGCTGAAGAAACACTCACATCTACAATAACAACTAGTCGATTGTGCTAACTAAAGTAAGATATGAAAAGTTTTATTTCAATATTATTAATATTTCTGGAAAAACCGCATCAATGGTAGAAGCTCCTTTGGTTGTTGGATCATTTCTACCATTAACCATTTCCAGTGACAATTTTTCTTTAAACTCATCAGCTGAAGTTGAAGCTGAAATCTCCTGCGAGAATAACAGGTCCATACTAACTGTCTACTTGTTTATCTTCAACGTTATCATTCCTCCTCATCTTCATCTTCATCTTCATCTTCATCTTCATCTTCATCTTCATCTTCATCTTCATCACCTCAAAAATATTCCTAGTATTCAAACTAAAGGTTTCTTAACATTCTTTCGTTGACATCCATATTTTGATATTTCGTATAACTTGTGTTAAGATAACTAAATTTTATATTTCACGCCGTTGCAACCCTCTTCAAAGTATTTTCAAACTACTACCTTCAGAAACCCTTTCTTTTGGCACCCATATGGTAATTCTTTTTTCTTTACCTCCCTTAATTCAAATTGGATTTGATTGGTGGCAATTCTCCTGTAGTTAAATTAAGAAAAAAAGCATTTCGAGTGATATCTAGTTTGTAACAAGTGACTTATTTTTCAATAATTTGAATATAACTTTTTAAAAGGTGGCAAGTCTTTTAAAAAAAGGGAAACCTTATTGCACATCTGCAGTCGAAGCCTTTCAATAAGAAAATCGAACGAACGGTGCGGATATGATGGCTTTGATTATTAAATAATTTGAAATTGATTGTTCAACAGTTGACAACTCTTCCGAAAAAATAAAACCAGTTTGAACATCTGCAGGCCAAGTCCTTTAATTTGACACCACATTTCATTTTAAATCGAGCCAGCGGTGTAGATCTTATATCCTGGACAAAAAATTCCTTCTGTATATGTTACCGGCCAAACACGATCTTAGGACAAACTGGTTTTTCTTAGGCTAAACCAGTTATACCTAGATCGAATATATCCGACCAACGCGGAAACAAGTTGGAGGCAACAGTATTGTGGACTGCATAGCTGGAGTTGGACTAATGAGGTGTTTTGCGCAAAAATACTGTGTCCCCTTATCTAGTTTAGCCTAGGAAAAACTAGTTTGTCCTAAGATCGGGTTTGGCCGGTAACATATATATAGATTATGTCGAATGATCAGGGAGCACTAAAGGCCATAGGGTAAGACTCCATAAGAAGCTTTTCTGGAGTTGTGGCTTTAAGGCTCACGTCTTTTGTGGTGTTTTACCCTTAGACTTCTTTAAAACGGCATCAAGGCTTGTGGACAATTGTAAAACTCTTCTGAACCACCTGAAAGCCTACAAAAGGATAAATGGAAAAATGTTTATGAATAGTTTTTTAAATAATTGCAGCCATTTGAATTTAATTTCAAGTATTTTCCAAAAAAGTGAAAATTTTGTTCTTTCATTTTTCAACAAAAATAAATAAAAAACCGGAGCCTTTTTAAAAAATCGCCAATTATCTTTCATTAAAAAAAAAGAAACTTGAAATTGGTTAATATTTGGGCTCTCAAAATTGATTTGTCCATAGCAACCTTTTTCGCCCCACTGTTAGCGTTAACTGAGTTAACCATACAAGTCTGGAACGGTAACAATCCAACGCGATCGGAACAGCACCTTTTGTAAAACTATTACATCGTGCGACAGCAAATTTTACACACAAAAAAGTCCAACATATATTTCTTAAAAGGAGCTTGCAATTTCAGATTTATAACACTGATCAAACCAACTTTTTTTAGGAGTTTGAGTCATAAGTAAAAAAACTAATTTCTCGGTTTCTCGAAGGTAGCCTCCAAAATCGAGATATGGGCCTTCGAAGTTCGACTTGGACTTTTGGTAAAAAATTATTTTTGATTATTGCATGTAAAAAGTAGAAATACAGACGTAGGCGGAGATTCTGTAAAAAGTTAGCGACAGTTTTCGGATCGGTATCACACTTTTTGACGCAAAAACATTTATATCATGCGTCAAAAGGTGCTATAGCGATCCGAAAATTGTCGCTAACTGGTTACAGAATCTCCCTCGTGGTCCGCCTTTTGCTCTTATTTATAGGTATATAACTTTTTTTGTGAAAACTTATATTACAGGTGCTATAACGGGTCAAAGATCAGATCTTCGAAAAATTAAAAACTTAATATTTCAGGTGATTTAACCCCATTTCTGATGATATGCACATTTGTATACTTCGTATATAAAAATGTGAGAAAGAACACATTTAAATGAAAAAATACCCTCTTTCGCATAAAAAAAAATATTTTAAACAAAAAAATTACTAACCGATTCTAAAAAAATTGGTATCGTTGTAAAGGAGACTAAACCCCCTTTATAAAAATTTGAAAAAAACACTTAAAGAAAAAAAAATACCAATAAATAAAACAAATAATTAATAGGGTTTTAAGCATTAATTCGTTCTTGTTCACCGACAGCCCTGTTAAAAATAAAGCAATAAAAATATAAAAACACCATGGTTTTTGAATTTTTACATAACAGGTTGTATATAAAAATTAAAGGTAATTTTCTGTTTTATTTANTCGCTAACTGGTTACAGAATCTCCCTCGTGGTCCGCCTTTTGCTCTTATTTATAGGTATATAACTTTTTTTGTGAAAACTTATATTACAGGTGCTATAACGGGTCAAAGATCAGATCTTCGAAAAATTAAAAACTTAATATTTCAGGTGATTTAATCCCATTTCTGATGATATGCACATTTGTAAACTTCGTATATAAAAATGTGAGAAAAAACAAATTTAAATGAAAAAATACACTTTTTTGCATAAAAAAAAATATTTTTAACAAAAAAATTATTAACCGATTCTAAAAAAATTGGTATCGTTGTAAAGGAGACTAAACCCCCTTTATAAAAATTTAAGAAAAAACACTTAAAAGGAAAAAATACCAATAAATAAAACAAACAATTAATAGGGTTTTAAGCATCAATTCGTTCTTGTTCACCGACAGCCCTGTTAAAAATAAAGCAATAAAAATATAAAAACACCATGGTTTTTGAATTTTTACATAACAGGTTGTATATAAAAATTAAAGGTAATTTTCTGTTTTATTTAAGTAAAGTATTCAATTGTACAACTAACTAGTATTTTTTTACTATTTTTTATATGAAAAAAATGGTATTTTTCTTTTTAAGTGTCAAATTTTTATATACAGATATGTATATCAGAAGAAACGCGGTTTAATCACCGGTAAATAAACGGTACCAATTGATTAAAAATCTGTTGGTATTTTTTTTGTTTAAAACATTTTTTTTTTTATAAAAAAGTTATTTTTTCCTTTAAATGTGGTTTTCTCAATTTTTTATAAACGAAGTATACAAATATGCATTTCAGAAGAAAGGGATTTAATCGCCTTTACAGCGATACCAATTTTTTAAAAATCGGTTAGAATTTTTTTTGTCTAAAATACTCTTTTTTATAAAAAAGGTATTTTGTCCTTTAAATATGTTTTTTTTCTTTTTTTTTTAAATCTTATATACGAAGTATACAAATATGCATATCAGAAGAAAGGGGGTTTAATTCAAAAATTATTTCAAAATTCCAGTGCAACAACAAAATGGGTGTCAAATAAAAAAGAAAGCTCGATAAAATTTAAAAAAAAAAAATTTGGTGCATAAATGTCCTTTTAAAATTGTATGCTTTAATATCCTTGAAAATTTTCAGTATTTATTTTTGAAAACTAACTTTATTGGCTTAAAAAAAAATAAATCAAAGGACATTTTTAGTACCTGTTCGTGCTTGTAAA
>NW_016158830.1:49496-73314 GCF_001687245.7 Rhagoletis zephyria | reverse complement strand
AGCCAAGAGATATGTATTAGGCAACGGCAGGAAGAAAAGCTTAGCTCCACTTAAGTCACTACGCTACGCTAGCTAGAATTTTATGTGGCTATTTAAAGAATATTAAATTTTAACCATAACCATATTTACTTTGCAGGCTGTTGCGTAGATAAGAACGGCTCAGTTTTACCGATTTAAACGCTGGTCCTTAAGTTTAAGACATGCAATAAACAAAATAAAGTAAAACATGCTGGAGGGATCGATACAAATTTGCTCAACATGCATATAATAATCGTGCATTTTTTTTTCGATCAACGCAAGTGACGAATTTTTTTTCTTAGCTCCATTTGCTTCACATTGCAATTGAAAATAATTAATAGCCGATTTCTCAGTTGATAAATAACTATAAGCCAACAAATAATTAGTAAATCAATAGTTAACTGCACAATGTTGGCAAATTAAATATGAGTTAATTATATATTAAGTACACTGAGAAACTGACACGAGAGAGATAATCTTTAGATTTTAATTAAACGTCTACTGAAAAATCGGCTGTAAATAATACATTTTTTGAATAATTTGTAATGGTATTTTTAGACACAGATTGTAGAAAATAATCGAGATTTAAAGCTAACTTGATTTCTTTTAACCACCATGTTTTATACATATCTACATACTCTGTGTGACCTTTACATAGGAAAAAAGGAACATGGCTGGGCCACGCAACGAAAGTGATACATAGTGCGCTTCGTAATGCTAAAAAATTCTATATGAATTTTTAAGTTTAACATTGTCTTTGTTTTTGTCTCCGCCTTTGTCATTGCCATTTGTCTTTAACTTTGCCTGCTGCGTAGCAAGTTTCGATAATTAACACTTAAGGCCGAGGCCCCGAAATGAGCGGCAAAGCGGCGAGCGGCTTAATATAATTGAAGTGGTCGAGCAATGAGTTACATTTCTGAGTGGGTGAGCAGCGCGTTGCTCATTGTGTGGCCTCGGGCCGGTTTCTCTGGTTTTGGTTAACTCTAACTGCAGGTCAAACATCGTTATCTACTCCATAACATATAACAGACCGTCGATAACGAAGGTATTATAAATGTGTGTGCGTGAATGAATTCGGACATTTTCTGACCAAACCCAGCAGCACGAGAACAAACTAATTAATGCATATAGGCGATAATAGAGAGAAGAAGCATCACTTTTTCACTTTCACTTCAAAAATTTGGCGCTTGACACATTTTGCTAAGTGCTTGATGGACTTTCTTTTCCATTTTACGATGTGCAACTTGTTATTGTAACACAAACGAAGCCTCCGAACGGCAGATAGTTTTTTGATAAGCTTTTCATTGCACAAATAAGTATGTATATGCGTAGGTGTGTCATTGTCTGACGAGGTTCCACCGCTAGTAGTAACAATCTCTTTAGATGGTATGGATTATATGGTTCAAAATACATAGAGGGTACTCTCGGAGTCTAGCAAAGTCCCTGCACGGTGCACGGATTGCATGGTTTGCAATCGGTTGCCCCATAGGAAAACCGGTTTTTGGGCTGCAAGCCGTGCAATCCGTGCTAGGGCCTTGCAAGACACCGAGAAAACCCCTCTAGATAAAGAGATTCGAGTTTACGTAGTAAAAGCGCATTGAACGCAGACTTAGCAGACATGCATGACATCGAGTATTAGCATGTAAAAATTCATGTTGTTCTCAATCCCAAAATATCTAAATAGGTAACGGTACCCAATGAGCAGACGGTACAGCAGGTAAAAGTTCCATAATAGAAGTACATATATACATACATACATATATGCAAATAAATGCAACACACGCCACTTAAATATAAAATATCTGGAAAGTTGATTAGCATGTAGATAAGTACATACGCACAATGTACGTAGAATATAATATCTACATAGAATAAAACAGAAGTAAGCAACCAAGTATCCTTTCGTTGTACTAAGTACAACCCACGAAAAAACAAATTTTGTCAACATTTTGAATTTTATTTTGTTTGTTTAGTGTTCATTATTTTTTTATAAAATATAGCTCATTATATAACAAAACCAATTTAAGTCCAAATTTCAAAGTTTGAAAAATTCCACACACTTTCATCAACAAAATTCCAAGCTTTTTAATTAGAAATTCTTGAAAAATTGTTGGTATTAAGTTTTTTAGATCTTTAAATTTAGTAATGCAACTTCGAAGTTGCTAAAAAATCCCGTTGAATTTTCAATAATTTTTTTGTTTTTTTTTTTGCTGGGGGTGCTATGCACTTTCATCCATATAAAAAATGACTTTGTATGGAAGACAACATCGTTAGCAAAAACAAAATGTTATCAAAAATCAACGGAATTTTTTAGCAACTTTAAACTAGATTTTTTCTAAAATTGCCGAATGAAAAGTTTGAAATTTTGGTGCAAAATTTGTTGAATTTTCCTAATTTTTCAACAAATTTTGGAATTTAGATTTATAGGTTTTTTGTAAAATAATGAGCTATACTTTTGTAAATAAAAAAATAATGAGCGTTAAAAAACAAAAGAAAATTAATCAACACCGCCTAAAATGTTAATGTGCTATCTGTTGTCGTGGGCTGTACATACATACATACATACATGCATAGATATGTACATATCGATCATTTACTTCAATTGTATAGATGGTGTTATAATATAAATTTTTAACTGAGTTTGCAGAAATTACCGCTACCTTTTTTCTATGTTGTGTAAAAATTGCATAGCTGTATAGATTAATAATAGCTCATTAGAAGAAAGTATATGTAAATTCAAAACTTTTAAAGTCAATTTTTCGAGTTTTGCTTTTTTGAGTTATGACACTATTGAAGTAAATGAGCGATATGTATCTACATACATATATACATGCGTTCTTATACTATATCTGTGAACTTTTGAAAAATCAACTTAAGTAATTTTGCCTGTTTGTGATTTCTTAAATAACTTTTAAGATGTTGTTGAACTTCTGTATGATCAATCAATACTTTAAATTTTGGAAAGATGTTCGAACATTTAGTGGTTTAGAGAAAAAACGGCCGAACTCTACTTAAGTTGTTCCTCCAAATGTCGTCAGATATGAAAGATCAAGATGCAATTAAAAGTGTGTAAGCGGTTAGAAAGAGCGAGAGAGAGAGAGAGAGAGAGAGAGAGAGAGAGAGAAAGAGTGTGTGTATTTGGGTGTAGGTGTGAGTGTCTGTGTGTTTGAGTTATGGATGAGTGACTGCGCTAACCGGTTCCATCGTTATTGTTCAAGCCCATGTAACTCGGATTATTTATGGAGTTGTTATTGGTAGTGAAATGCCACACAGTGCGACTAGTCGCCGTTGTAGTAGTTGTCGTCGTTGGCGACGACCCGGTGTTATTCGTATGCATCATGTGTTTACCATTATTGTTGTTGTTGCTGTTGCTGTTGCTGTTGCTGCTACCACTTGAATTCGAACTTGTTGAAGTGGTTGTGTGTAGAGTGCGCTTCGCGGCTGTGACACTCGACGGAGTGCCGATACCGCTCGATTCTACCTCTATGAATTTGCGCGAGGCATCCGCGCGTCCACTCGCCACGGGAGTGCGCGACGTCACATGCTGCTGAGTGCGCATATAGCTTCCTTGTGACGAGTACATATCTGACGGTTGTGGGTGTTGTTGCTGCTGCTGGTGCGGATGCTGCATTGCGGCAGCGTTCAAAGCATTTATACGCTGTTGAATTTGTGGATGGTGCGAATGAGCGCTTCCCACAGGTGGCATAGTCGTAGGCAAAGGTGGAGGATTTTCTAATTTAAGTTTTGTTTTTTTTTGGGTGGATTGATCAAGAATGAACGTATGAATGAATTGGTTTACATACATACATACATATACAGTAATTGAGAGCTAATATATATTAAAAATTCTGGGATTTATTCATTGATATCGCTTTGGACAAGGACAATTGATTTTCGTGTTAAAAAGGTGGTTGACGTGAATTAGAACTAAAATCGGATTAAACCGAAAGTGCGTATTTACCTGATTGTCTAGCCTCACTGTTGCGTTTTAGCACTACATTGTCTTCATTTGAACCGTTTTGAATGCCGGAAATGCCTGCGGGTAATGTGGAAGACTGCAATCGTGTTGAGTTGCCGCCATAGTTGGATTCGCTCAAGTCTGTTCAAATATGGTGCAGTCAATTAAAATGTATGGAGTCCAAAAAAAAAAAACGCAAAAAGATCTTACCATTGCTGGAGCTGTTTCGATTTCTCAGCACTACTAAATTTTCGGTACTTTGTCTATGTGGTACTGGCGGAGGTGCACCTCTGGGTGGTATTGGCGGCTTCTGCTCGAAACCATACGATGCCGTTGGAGAGGATGGTGAAGCCTGTTTGAATTTATTTTGAAATTGATACTAAACCCGCAAAAATTCATCAACAAAATTGGAAGCATACCCTTTGTTGCTGTTGCTGTTGCATTTGTTTTTGCAGGAAATTCATTTGTGGTGTCGCTGAACTTGCCGACATACCGCTATTGATCGAGTCGTTGCGTGAGATGGCACGCCTTTGCGAGTCCGGCGACGATGTTCGCGAGCTCACCGGCGACTCTATCTGACCACTGGCTACCTTAATATCTGGGAAACTGTTCGACTGTTGCTGTAAGAGAAAAAAATATATATATCCATTCAGGGAGGTCCTTCATACCTTCATCCACAGATATATGTATTTGTATACCTTCATTGATTCATCGTAACTCAGAAGCTGTAGATTTGGTGGCAGACTAGCATGGAAAGATATCTTACGCACCCAGTCGTTCATGATGTCTAACGACGGCGCTTCGAAGAGGAACTCGGATCCGTCGGGCAGCTTCAACCTGAATACGTACTTCTTTTTGGTGTAGTCTTCGGCGCGTTCACATTTGGCGCCGAGTATGTTGACTGGAGCGTTTGCCGTTTTCTGCTGCAGAAAATCATTTTCATCTTTGAAGAAGCACAAGAGTTGACCACAGAGTACTGTATGGAATTGCTTCCAGGAACGCACTGGTGCCTTTTTGCCGCCCGATTGCAGGCCATGTTTGCGCTCGAGCATTCCTTGTATTTCGACAGGTGGCAGATCGAATCCTTCACCTTTTTGGTTCTTGCGGAACGATTGCGCACGACGGCGTGTGGTAAAAGATGGTGTGCGTTTCGGTTGCTTTTGTTGTACCTTCATACTTTCCGCGCGTTTCACATTGGTGTCAGAGCCGCGACGTAAGCGATCACCGAACATGCCGCTCGAGCTGCTCTTCTGCAGTGAATACTGATCCTCGTCGAAGGGTGAACGTAGTGGCGATGCGGAAATGGCTGGAGATTGCGGTATGTTGTTGGTGTTGACAGCGACCATGGGCGTGGAGAAGATGGGCGTCTTTTCTTGGGCCGCAGCATTTTGGCGGTTTTCCAATTGCTTCTCCGCGCGCCTTCGTTCGTCGTTGAGTCGCTGCAACTCTTTCTGTTTGAGCATCTCGAGTCGTTCCTTCTCTAAGCGTTCCTTCTCCTTCTGTTTGGCAAGTTTCTCGCTTTCGACTTGTTTGCGGAACCGTTGCTCAAGCAGTGTAATGCGCTTGATAGCTTGGAACTTCTCCTCTTGCGCGGCGACGGTTTTTTCGAAGTCTTGATGACGGCGCAATAAATCTTCAACCTGCGGTATCGAATCACCCAATTTGGCATCTTTCAGCAAAGGTTCGCGACTGATTATCCAGTTTTCGAGAATCTCAGCATCTTTAAGGAAGATTTGCGTATCCAAGTTGAGTTCGTAGATCTCTTTGCGCTGTTGCAGTGTGTTTTTCAAAAGTTCGTGCCGTTGCTGTAGCACTTGAATCTTCTCTTCGATTTCGTGTGCAAGAAAATGCTTCTCATTTATTAGTTTCTGTCCATCTGCCGTGAAGTTAGCAAAGGTCTCATCGCGTGCATGTATCTCGGCGTGGTGTTCTTTCACGCTAGCCAGCAATGACTCTGCACCTGCCACAGTTGTTGCCAAATCTGGTGCTGTTATCTTGGCCAGCATCTCATTGATCCAGGCAATCAAGTCACGATATTCATCGAAGTAGGATTGCAAATGTTCTGCCTGTTGCAGTTTTTCTTTGCGTGCGTTTGTCTTTTCCATTAGGTCGGTCCATGCTTCCACCGTTTCGTCTCTTTTCACTTCGATGTGCTCCCTTGCGTCTGGATATACTTCCCCTAGTTTTGTAGCTTCCACAAGCACTGAATCAACTTGTTCCTTGATAGCCACAAGTTCACCTTCGAATACCGAGTGCTTGCGGCTCAACGCTTGTATACTCTCCAAGTCTTGTCCGTAATCCTCTGAGATAAGTGAAGCCTCCTTCTCGTTGATCAGCGAAATCGTTTCATCGGCCACGCGATCATAGACGTGTACTTGTTTTGCGCCAGCCAGTGCATCTTGCCGAGCATTGACTAGATCCTTGAGCTCTTCCCACAGTTGCTTGGTCTCGTCCCGTTTGGCCTTAATCGAGGCGCGGTAGGGATTATTCTCTTTGATAAGCTCATCGCCGTGGTTCAAACAAGCTTGCACCCGTCCTTGATTGGCATTCAAATTAGATACGAACGACTCGAACGCCAAGATTAGTTGTTCAACGTGCTCAACGTCCTCTCCATAGTCCTCAGATGCGGTTACCGCCATCTGATCGCCAATCCACTCATGCAAATCTTCAGCCTCGCGCAAGTACTCGAACAGTTTTTTACATTCGCTCAAGCGCACTTCACGGTCTTTAGCCAGTCGCAGCAACTCTTCATACTGTTTTGTTACTGTTTCATTCTTCGTGGTGATATTGGCACTATCAAAGTGATTACGCTCAACCAGGCCGGTGGCAAGTTTGTTGACCTTCTCTATAGAACTCTTAAACGCTATCAACTCGCGTTGCAGTACTTCCAGTTTCTTTTGATGCGATTGCACGGAAGTCTCGTCGCGACCATAGTCGCTGGAAGCAAGTATCGGCCGTTTTTCACGTGTCCACGCTTCGGCTTCATTCGCCTCTACATAGAACATTTGACTCTCCACCGCGTCTAAAAGTCGCAATCTACGTATACTGGCGACATCTCGCAGGTTAACGAGTTTCTTCTGCAGCAAGTCGCACTTGTATTGCACCTGTTCACTGGCGAAATGGTCGTCGCGTATCATCTGGTGGCCACGCTGTAAGAGCGCTTTGATGAGCGGCTCCTGCGAAAGAATCTCGGCCTCGAGGCCCTGATGTTTCTTTTGGAGAACTTGCACAGCTATGAGACTACTACCCAGATCTTGCGCATTGGCGATTGCCTCCTTTTCAGTAAGCCATTGAAGTTCATCTTCAGCGTCACGCAGGAATTGTTGGAGGCTCAACGAATCTTCGAGATTTTCCCGGCGAATGGTAATGGGTTCATGTAGGGTGCGATAACGTTTGATTGTTGTCATAGCGCGCTCGTGAATTTCGTCCTTAAGGAAGTGATCGGCTTGGAAGAATTTTTCGTCGGTCTGTTTGATTTGGTCGGCCAGGTCGTTATGATGCGTCACGTCGGCTTCAAGGCGCTCATGTTTTTTAATCAAATGATTTACTGTGGCTAGATCTTTGCCATAATCTTCACTCGACAAATGTGACTCCACTTCGTCCATCCAGTTATTAAACTCATCCAGACTGCGGTTGAATGCCTGCGCTTCGTAGGCTTGATTCAGTTTCTCTCTCTTTGCCTTAGATGCCGCCTTCAGTTTATTCCAATCGCTTTCAAGCATTTTCAGTTGTTGAGCTATTTCCTCCTTGGCAAAGTGCTCGTCCTTGATTAGGCGCTCGCCTTCATTGATTACGTCCTTAACACGCGATGCATTTGTCAATAATTCGCTGTCAAAAGTGGTGTGCTTTTGAATTTTACTTTGCAAGTTGTTCGGCTCGCGGTAGTTCTCATCCAGCGCCAATTGCATTTTTTGTACCAACCAACGGTCGATTTCGTATAGGCTACGAAGGAATTCGTGCAGTTGCAACGACTGCAATAACTTTTGTTTACGTTCCAGAGATAAGGCGTTCAGCTTCTCCTTTCGTCGCAGAACATAGCTCAGCTTTTCGGTTATGACGTCAGCGTCCTTGGGATCACCTTCTAAAATGCTTTTCGCGAACTTTTGCAGTTCGGTAACGTTGTCCGAGTCCAACAATTTCTCAAAGGCGTCATGCTTTTTGATCAGACGTTCCACAGCGGGATAGGAATCACCCAAATCATCGTTGTTCAGGAAAGCCTCCTTGTTAGCCAGCCAGATCTCAACCTGCTCTACCTGAGCCTTGAATAAGTGCAGTTGATGTGCTTCGGTCAAATCCCTGGCGCGTTCATTCCACGCCTCGTGCAGAGTGCTATGCAAGTCCTCGAGTATCATCAAATATTGCTTCACGTTTGCTGGTTTTTTCATGCCACTGAGTGTTTCGCCATGAGCTTTTAAATCTTTGAAAGCCTTATCTCGCCCGTCAATTTCCACCTTACGCTCCTGGTGTAGCTCCAATTGCGTCTCGCAATCATTTATAGTCATCGGCGCTTGAGCAGCATTCATTTTCTTTATCATGTCGTTAAGCCAGAGCTCCAGCTCCTTTACGTCAGAGACAAATTTATGTACCAGATAGGCATCATTGAGAATAGCTCGTCGTTTTACAGATAAATCTTGTAGATTTTGCCAGGATGTGCGCAGCTCGTCTATTTTGTGCTCGATGTCTGTGACGCGGTCGGGATAACGTTTCAGTAGAGCCTGCGCAACGAGTTCATGCTCGCCGATCTTTTGTTTCACTGCTGACATGTCACGCTCCAGGGCATCTTCACGGCGAATTAGGGTTTCCACAGCTGCCAAATCACGTCCTGTATCATCGGAACTCATGGCCAGTGCTTTCTCGGCAATACGATCGGCTGTGTCGTCGACATCGCGGTTGAAAACGTGTATTTCATTGGCTTCCCCGAGTAGAGCCCTGTAGGCGTTCAGTGCACCTTGCAGCTGACGCCATTTGCTGTTGAAGTCGCGACGACGCTTGTCAATATTCTTGGTCTCAGCCGGCACCTCACCTTGACTAATAAGCTTGTCAGCTAAGTTATTGATATGCTTAACACGTTGATCATCAACACGCATATCTGAATCCACGTCATCCAGTTTGCGTGTGAGAGCATTGCAGTGCTCCAGATCTCGGCCAGTGTCACTAGCCTGAATCATCATTTCCTTGTCGCGGATCCAAGCTGAAATCTTGTCCAGCTGATTATTGAATTCCAATATGTCTTGTGCTTCTTCGAGACCACGTCCACGATTGTCCAATTCTTCGAGCAAACTCTTCCAAGCAGCAACAACTCGTTCAACCGCTTGCTTGATCTCCTTCGAAGACTCGTGCTGTTTGGTCAATAGAATCAAACCAGTTTCTTGTATTTCTTGGATACGGCCTTGATTGGCGGCAACCTCAGCTTGGAAGGCCTGATGTTTTTGAAGTTTCTTTATCTTCTCGTCTAAATTGGACACTTCCGCATAACTGGCTGCATCAGCTTCGAGTTTCTTCTTTTTCTCGTTTATCCAAGATTCAGCCTCGGCACAATCGCGCACAAACTGGGCATATAAGAGCGCATCCTCCAATTTGTATCGCCGCACTGCGCAGAGATCCTTTACTTTTTGTCGGCGCGCCAAAACGCCTTGTAGGATTGTTTGAATGTTTGCACTGTCGTAATGACGCTGTTCGATCAGTTTGCGACCATGCTCCTGCAACAAAGCGACTTTGTCTTCTTGTGTCTGTATGAGACGTTCGAATTCGTCATGTTTCTTTATCTGGTTTTGAACGTCTTCGACTGTCTGACCAAAGTCCGAGCTGCTGAGCGCGGCTTGTTGCGAGCTTGAAAGATTGTCAATTTGTTTCGCGTCGCGTAAGAAACAGAACAGATCAATCTTCTGTTCCAGCATGATCTTCTTCTTATTCCATGCCGCATGTAACTTCTGACGTTCGTCCAACATAGCCGCGCATTTTTCTTCTACTTCTGCAGCAGCGTAATGACCAGTTTGCACCATCGAATCGCTTAACTCATTCAAGTAGCGGAATTTATCCTCTCGTGCTTCGATTTCACCGTATATAGCGTCATGCTGGATCTTCAACGCAGTCGCACCAGCTGCATCGCTGACATGCTCTTCAGCCTGCAGAGCGGCTCGCAGGTGAGACGACCACGACATGATGTCACGTACATCTGTAAGGAAGGACTGCAGATCCGAACTGGCGGCCAAGCGATCACTGCGTGCTCCGGAGCGCTCCTTCAAATCATTCCAAGCAGCTACGACCTTATCTTGTTGTTGAGCTATAGCAGCGGCGTTCGAGGGATATTTCGATTGCAGGCGTACAGAATCCTCAACCAAAACCTGCAGTTGTGCTTCCAAGGCGACGAGGTCATTTTCGAAACCTTCGTGTTTTCGCAACAGTGCTAGTGCTGAGTTCAAATCTCTTCCGAGCTCAGAGGAGAGTGCGGCGTTCTTGTCTTGGATGCGGAAGAGCGCCTCCGCAACGTCGCGATGAAAACGATGTATTTCTCCGGCAGCGTGTAATTTTTGCTCGCGTTGGTTGAGTAATTTTAGCAGATTTTCCCAAGAATCCCTAGAATTAGATATACAAGTATGAATGTACATACATATGTCTTGGTAATTGGGGAAAGAATGAAAATACGTGTGTAGCATAATGATGATCTACTCACCTCAACTGTTCTTGACGCCTCTCCACATCTGTGGCGTATGGACTCTCTGTGTCGATAAGTTTCTTGGCCAGTACTTCACACTGATTCACTCGATCCGAACCCACTTCCACGCGATGTTTTAGATCATCGAACTTATTTTGCAGCAATTGGAGATGTTCATAGTCTTGTCCATAGTCCTCAGATGAAGCTGCCTGTTCTTGTTCCTTAATCCATTGTTCCACCTCATCCGATTCCAGGAAGTATTCGTGCATGTATAGGCTCTCCATCAAACGCATTTGTCGTTGTTGCGCCAATTTATGTAGTGATTTAAACATTTTTTCGATAAGTTGTTGTTTCGCAGCAAGAATTTTACTGTCCGGATGTCCAGCGGCCACCATGGCGGCACAATTGTGCCCCATTTCGGTGACAATACCAGAGTACGTGTCCAGCTCCAGTTCGATTGTCTTGTGTTTGGTCAGCAATTTGGCGGCAGAGTCGCGATCTCGCCCATACTCAGTGGAGCGCAGGACGTTGCTTCTCTCACCCAACCAAGATTCAATCTCCCCGGCGTCGGACAAGTACTGCTGCGCCTTAAGTGACATCTCCAGCTTCTTACTGCGATCATTTGAATTGCTCTCCAAGTCAGCCCAGGCATCTTCCAACTTAGCACTCAAGGCTTTTACATTCTCTTTTTCGGGATGATTTTGTGCAATCAGCGTTTGACCGGCTTGCAAAGCTTTGTTGATCATGGGTTGATGCCCCTTAACTTCGGCCTCGAGTTTTTTATGTTTCTTCGAGAGAGTTTGCGCTTGGTGGAGGTTTTGACCTAGCTCCTTAGACTTAGCTGCTGGCATGTGATCGTTGATCCATTGGAATTCGGCATCTAGCTCAAACACGAACTTGTGGTAATTCAAGCTCTCTTCGAGTTCCTCGCGACGTTTTTGTACTGGTTCGCGTAATAACTTAAAGCGATTTTGTATATCCTTTGTTTCATCTTTGATGTGCACTGCATTGAAATGACCTTCATGTGCCATCTCGTCACCAGTACTAACTAGTTCGACGATCTTTTGTTCCCACACCGTTATCTCAGACTCGAGTAACTGATGTTTGTTTATCAAATCTTTGCAACTGCGCAGATCGGTGCCAACGTCCTTGCTTTTTAGTGCAGCATCTAACTCGGCCACCTTTTGCTTGGCATCATCAATGGCGCGGTTATGTTCACGCTGCGATACGGCCTGTTCCAGTTTGCGTCCCTTGTCTTCCGAGAGCGCCAATAGATCTCTCCACTTTTGGTTCAAGTCGACCATTCGCCTCTCCACCGCAGGCACACGATTATTCGTCGCTATCAATGCCTGCCCCTCCTTGTTGACGTTACGCAATTGACCCTCATTTGCGCGTAACTCGCGCTCGAAAGCTTTGTGTTTCTGCAGCTTGCGTGGCAAATTGGTAAGATCTCGGTAACTCTCATCGCCGGCTATTTTGGTTTTATCGCTTAACCACACGGCAAGATCGTCAGCTTCCGCAGCGAATTTGTGGAAATCTTTGGAAGCTTGAAGGGAACGTTTGCGCTCGAAAGCACGATCTTCCACTGCTTTCCTCTTGCCTAGAACTTGATTGCGCCTATCGTCAATGCTGAGAAAAGTTTATGAAAATAATTGTTTTAGGTATGCTTTTGATTAAAAGTAAAAGGGTGGAGGGCTTACTATTTTTTATCATAGTGGTCATTGCCAATCAATTTATCGGCATTGTCAGAAAAACCTTTGAGAATTTTATCCTGAGCCATAAGGCTTTTCTCAAAGTCAAGGTGTCGCTTAAGTATGGCTTCAACTTCGTCGAGGGAGTTCTGAAAAGATAGTGAATGCATATTTTAATTGATAAATCAGAATTTGTCTGCACTTTTAGGCATAAACTTACACCCAAATTGTTATATTCAAGAAAAGCTTCGTGACTTTTTGTAGTGGCATCGATTTTGTCTGCTTCTCTGTTGAATATTTGCAATTCGACGCATTGTTGCAGCCATTTCTGTTTCTCCACCCAACCGCGGTGAATAGCGTCTTGTTCGGCCTTTAGACGTTCAATGATTTTAACGGTTTCCTCCATGTTGGGTTTTCCATCGGACAGTTGCTTGCCCAAACCTATGACCTCAACAAATTCGTTGTCGTGAGCCTTGATATCGTCGCCCAGATCGTTATGTTTTTTCAAAAGATTGTTGGCTGTTTCAACATCACGCGCAGATTCGTCTGCATTTAGTTGATCTTTCACCGAGTCTATCCAGGCAAGTAACGTCTTTGCACTGAATAACAAATAAATAAATTAGATCGAGGAGGAAAATTAATTTTATTCCAGCACATTGGAGATAGGAAAAGTTTCTATTCAGATCCAAAGCAATCCAAAGTCCATATCCAATTACCTGTTGTTGAAAATTTGCTGTCCAACTGCACTTTCGATGCGCGCTCGCAGCTCACTGCCTTTGCCGTGGACTTGCTTCCACATATCCAACACCTCCTGTTGTCGCTCTGTTACATTGTTTCGCTCAGCCGGATATGCATTCTTTACCCTAAATATCAAATTAAGCGAATAGTCGGTATAAAATAGAATTTGCATATTTAATTAACTTACGAATTTCCTAGGTAGTTCACACGATTCACCTTCTCCTCAACGGGTGCCAATTCCCGCTCTAAATTCTGATGTCGTCGCTGTAGCGCTTGCACCGTTTTTAGATCTGGGCTGATTACAGCCGTGTCCAGTTGCAGCATTTTCTCGTTCATCCAAACCTTAGCCTCATCACATGTGCGATTGAAGAGATCCACACTTGATGCTCCTTCCAAGCTCTTTTCGCGTTGCGCTTTTGCGTTATTCAGACGTTGCCAAATTTGATGTATCTGCCGTTGACGTGCAATTATTTTGTCCAGCTGTGAATGCCCTTGTCGACGGAAGTTGTCGACAGCACCATCGATTTCCTCAATGCGTTTTGATGCCGCCGACAGGTCGGTTAGGAACTTTTCGAACTTTCGTTTTGCGTTCTCCACACCTTCGCCGTCATCTGAATTAATAATGCGCTCCTTATCTTTCATCCACTTCTCGAAATCATCACACTCGCGATAGAATCCGAACAGGTGTATGGAGTCCTCGAGTAACGCATGTCGTTTCTGCGCTGTATCCTGCAACTCGTCATAGGTACTGTTTATGCGTTTCTGCCGTTTCTCTACACTATCGGCATTCTCGTTAATACTGTTCGATGAAATGCGTCGCTTCACCAGTGGCTTTGGTGGCGCCGCAATTGGCTTAATGCGTTTTACTGGCACCACTTGTCGCACCAATATAGTCTTCTTCACCTTCTGCAGAGCCTTGACCTTTTCTGCCTTTGGTACAATACATGGCACCGGTCGGGGATCAATTTCACGCACGTAATTGGCCGGCACAAAGCCTTCCAAGCCATTATCTTTCCGCACACACCACCAATCGTCGTTCGTTTTCGACTTCAGCAACATTACCTCGCCCTTATCCATCTTCATGCCCTGACCCTCGAAGGGAAACATTGAACGGACGTGTGGCAACAGTTTTGTTTCAGTGACTTTCTTATGCTCCAGCTTTTCTACCCACTCATCCTCCCACACTTCTTTCGGCACAAGACGTGTCTCGTTCACCCATTCCTCCTGTTCGACCTCGGGCATTTCTGGCTCAGCAGCTGAAAGCTAGTAAGGTACCAAGAAAAATAACTATTAATTGAAGCAGTGATGTCTTGGAAATAACACAACCAACATACCTCAAGTGTACAGATACCAGCTTTGATGAGCTTTTCGGCTTGTTGGTTCAAGTTAAGTATATCGCCCGAGTACGCATTCAACTCGCCCTGTAGATCACGGTGGCGCTGCAAAAGCGCCTGTGCTGAGGGTTCATCGGTGCCGTAGTCATTGGACTTTACCAGAGCCATTTTCTCATTTAGCCACGATTCCGCTTCGTTGGCATCGGTGTAGAATTGATACGCTTCGGCGGCGTCTTCGAGCTGGCGGCGCCGCAACTCCACCAACTCTTCCAAAGCCTTCCAGTGCTCAGCCAAAGATTCGATACGACTTTTGATATCTGGTGAACGTGGATGTTTTTCAGCGATCAACTTTTTGGCAGCGTCTGACATCTGCGTTGATTTCGGCTTGCGTACCTTTATTTCATCCTCGAGCGCCTTGTGTTTCTGCTGCAGTGAAAGAACAGCCCGCAAGTCTTTTGCTGTGATGCCTGTCTTGCAGATGCGTTGTTTGTCCACCAGCCAGCCCTCCTCGTTGTCGTAGTCTTCCATGAAATGGTAAAAGTTTCGCGCTTCCTCCAGGCATGCGCGTCGCTTTGCGCACAGCTTTAATAAACTGCAGGGAAAAATACGATACAATTACCCAATTGTCAGTGGAATATTCTTACACTTTACTCACATTGCATAGGCCTGCTCGAGTTCGCCTAGGCGCTGCACAAGTAGCGCAGCATCCTTTTGTTCGGACGTTTTGTAAGGTTGTGCCTGGCGGTTGAAGCGTTTCAATGTTTCGCCATACGTGTTCACCTGCAATTCTTGCAAAGAATGCGCCTGTAGCAACTCTTCTACACCCAGCAAATGCGGGCCCACATCTTCGGATGCAAACTGCGTCTGCAGTTCTTTAATCGCTTCGGTCGTGCTGGCGATTTCGCGCAACAAATTCATGAGCGTACTCATTTGTGACAAGTTCAAGCGTTGATTTTCAAGCAGTTCAAGTAATTTGCGCCACTTGTCCATTACCTCTGCCTCGCGTCTCTTTACACGCTCTTTGCCATGATAGTTTTCCCGCTCCAACTCATTGGCCATAGCGGTAAGATCGTTGAAACGCTCCACGCGCGCCAAAATATCTGCCGAAATGGCTTCGTGCTTCTTCAGTGTAGCGTCGACCTGTCGCAAGTAGCGTGGATCGGAGAGCACTTGGATCATCTCTTTCAGGTAGCCCTCACGCAGCACGGACTTCTTTTCGAATTTGTAATTGAGCTGCTCCAGCTTCTCTTGACGCAACAGTTCCTCGCGTAGTGCCACCTCACGATTGTGCTCAGCATACTCGAGCTGTTGCCACGCCTTCTCAATGTCGTTCACCAATTGACCTTCTTGTGGGTTGTATGGCGGCTGATTTAGTGCTTTTAACAGTGTATTGATGGTGAAATACAGCGCTTCGATTTCACTTCGTTCCTTATACCTAAACAGAAAGTGAATATTATTAAAAACGGTTAAAGCAAAGTTAATGCCGCCATTTCTTAGATTACTTACTTTGGCGGTTTTTCGATTGTTCGATACTCCTTGAACGCCAGCAGTTCTCGCTGTATGCCCTCTAACGAGTTGGGGAAATCTCGCTGTTTCAACTCCAACGTTTTTTGTCTAATCCAACTTAACAGATTTGTTGTTAGCCGTTCGTAATAGATTTTCTTGCGGTCAGCATCCATCAACTGTCCCACAATCTAAAAAAAACCGAATAATTTATAGAAGATATTAGAAAATACATAAAAACAGCAAATTATTTTTAAAGAAACAATCAATCGACTGCCCGCCATCGCTAACAGTAAAGTGGGAAAAAATAATTGTGTTCAGGTATGCACATTCTATGGGCTAGTCATTGAACCTCAGCGAGACAACAAATAGAGCGTAAAACTCTATATAATTGTTACTTTTGTAGCGCAGCTATCGAGTTGCGTCCAGAGCAAAATTGCAGTTAATAAAGGCGATTGGAATTACAGTGCGCTCATGTGAACTCGTTGTATGCAAATCGACGCCGCTGAGTTAGACTCTGTGTTGTTGTTGTTAGTGATTATTTGCACTTACATTGGCAATGCGTTTCCCGCTCTTCTGTTCATTTTTCATGCGAGCAAATGTGTGATAGTATGAAGCAACATATGTCAAGATGGACTTCTCATCCGGACGTGCAGAGTCCACATCTTCGGCATCTAATAAGCTACAAGAATTTTATACAAATGAATTCTAGTACCATGTGAGGGTTAAGCGCGTGCGAACTTACCTTGGTATACCCAGTTCGGAAGCAGCCAAATCGAAGGCATGATTCAGATTGTCAATATTCGAGTTCTTCGAGTTGACAATTGTGCTGTACTCAAAGAGATCGGGCCGATGTGAATGTATAAGCGCATTGAAGCCCAGACCCGAGCGCCAGGAGGATGTGAAATCTTGTATATTAACACCGGGGTAACCATGCGTTTTACGCTGGCACCACAACAGCAGGGCATCTTTCGCCGAACGCTTCTCGGATGATTCATTTTCTTCATCCTGCCAGTCACAAGAAAATATAATTAATAATTAAATGGAGTATAGGCGTATACAATGGATATATGGCGCCCGTTTAGTGAAGCATAACAAACGAATCGCAAAACTTACCACATCAATTTCAATTTCTTGTATTTGAAACCGCAAAATGATGGTCCAAATTAAACCCAAAATCAATCTGGGATTTCCGTCGACAATATCCTCAGCACCGATTGATTCTAAGCGAACCTGAAAGAGAAGGTATATTCTTTTTATATGTAAGTTTCTTTTAACAAATCAAAATTCCTGACTCCTTCCTGACTTGACTGAACAGACTGCCTAAAGGCAGAAATTTTGGAAAGCAACGAACATTAACAGCTTCGAAGTTTAATGTAAATCGGATATGATATCTGCGCTCTTAGGAACGTTTTCTGGTAGGCAAATATTTCCATTTGTTAGCGGATCATTATTGTTAAATACAAGGACAACACTCTTGCAGTTGAGAAGCAGCCACTTGCTTTGGAGGGTGTCATGTTGTAGATTCCGGATGGAGATATTCATTCTCCAAGCAAGTTTAACACTACTTGTACGTGGCTAGTTACATATTACTTTTTCTGAGGTTTCTCCGCTAGCCAACAAAACCTGCAGCTCAGGGAGAGTCATTTTTTAAGAAGAATTGTACCTTAGCCTACAGTGTCCTGTCAGGTATCCAGTGAGGGTTCTTAGACCCTCCAGGCTCAGTTAAAGCAGTCTCTCAGATCTACTATACTAACCCTTGAATTGTATTATGTTTTGCCATTTGACGTACGCCAGTGCTCTACCTTCTTAGAGGCTCTGCCGTTTTGTTCTACTGATCTAACTGTCAACTAGCCTTGCGTCCAAAGCTATCAATTCATTGCTGCCTAGCTGGCTGGCATGACGTTAAAGGGTACCACATTAGTCCTTCTAATATGTATACATATACGTTATACGATCACAAATTTTGGTCCATCAGTGCACCTAACTGGGACTCTTTCGCCAATCGTTGGGATTATCGCTTTACAAGAGTCTCTTACAGCAATTATTGCCTTGTGGAGACTAATAAAGGATAACTGTGGTAACATTGCGTCAGTAAATTTGACAACGTGATAATGGGGTTGCTTTTTAGACATGAGATGGCCCCCTAAGTCTCCACTTTTCATGCTGCTGGTTGAATACATACAACCGTTTGTCGATATTAAATGAATGAAATTAATGAAATTATCTAATTTTCTAAGATTAAAGGTTTTTAAGAAATCGTTGCCAAATTAAACAAAAATCTTTCATCTAAGAGACTATCGGGTTATCTGGAAAAATTTCCATACAGTTTAGAAGAACCAAATATGTACACTTCAGAATAATAATCAAACAACTAGATAACCTAACAGCCAGCAAAGTGTGAACACCTACAATGTACATTCATCTACAGTTTTAAATGTTAATATTGTTTTTTTGGTTACAAACTTTTGAAAGTAAGATTTTGATACTTTCTCGGGGAAAAGCAATATGTAACTCTATGCGGTAAATCCATACGTTTAACGAATACATAAATACGAGAAACAAATGAAGTTAAGTGAAAACTGACGTGACAGCAGCTAGGTGCACCACGCTGATGACAGCCAAATAGGTACAAAACAAGTGAGCAGCAGATAAACCGTTAAGTAAAAACTTTCACTAATACGAGTACGCAGGGATATGAATATATGTACAAGTATTACATACATACATATGTGCATATGTTACTTACAGCTTACTTACAGCTTTGATAACAAACTCTCATCGGCAAACAAACTATTTAAACATTCATGCATATGTACATACATACATACATAGGTATGTATCTACATACATTGGTACTCCGCCCCATCATTTCTCTCCTGCTACTTAACATTTAAAGTGCTAACGGGCAAACCACCGGCCGCATCCCATAACAATAAACGCTAATCGAAGCACTGTTTTAATTAGATTAAGTTAAGTAAAAATCCGTTGCAAGACATACATACATACATAGCAGCGAAAATTGGGGCCACACAATTTGCAACAACAGCTGAGTGCATCGGCAGCAAAAATAGAAACACACATACAAACATACATACATATGTACATATGTGTATGTATGCGGTCTGCATAAATGGGCGAGACCGGCTTGGCAAGAAGTGTGTCGCACGCTACGCGCCAACGCTTCAAGCCAACTGTAATGGCACAGCCGTGAATATAAAATTGTAGAAACCTTGTAGCAAATCGGACTGTCTCACGACTACATAGCTCTGAACGAGACTACTCTTGGAGGTGGATGTGAAAAGAGCTACTTATTAACTCTTCAACACATCGCTGCACACCAGTTCTGTTTTATGAATTGTGAACATCAAATTTTACATCTCACTATGGGAAGTTCGACCCATTTTTTGGCCAAAAATTAATTACGGCTAAACATGTAGATGATTTAAAGAAAAACGATTTTTATTGACTTGCATATGATTTTCCGTATTTTTGCAAAAACAGAAAAAAAACTTAACCCTTGTCGACGGAGGGGTCTAAAGGGGTAACTTCTTAATTTTAAAGTATTGAAGAAAAAATGCCAGTTACAGATTATACCGTCGCTATTTTAGTTAAATGCTGGAAAATTTTCATTTGAAGGCTCTGGGCGATACATATATTTTTCTCACAAAAAAAAAATAAAAAATTATGACAGGCTATTTTTCATGGCAGAAATACACCCGGAGGTTTGCCATTGCCTGCCCTATAGTATTGCTAACATTAAAAGATCATACGGCCAGATTAAAACCATTTTAGAGAAAAACCAAATTTATTAGGTATTCATGTATTTGCACTTGATATGAAAACCGGTGATAATAAGCAGAGAAGAATTTTAACTAGAAAAGGTTTTGATCTCGGTTCATACCAAGAAATGCCAATAAAAGCATGAATGCTGATGGGAGGAAGAATTCATTGAAATTAAATATATCAACGAAATTCAATTTCTGCTTATAGGTCTGCCTCCTTATCTATTCGCGCTGTTTAGGATTCTCTACTTAGTATAATATTTGTATGTATGTTCTTTGTGGGTATGACTAAAACAAAGCAACTTGGTTTCGTAAATTCCAAAAAATCGATTAAAAAGATTGAGAACCAAGGCGTAACCGTTTTTCTTCATAAAAAATATATGCCTTTTTTAGGGCCGGTTGTTCAATGTCTGGTTATCACTACTTGCCGGTTAAACATCATTATCGACGATTTCGACATCATGCATATAACATGTGATCGATAAAGCAGTCATTGTATCTAACCGGAGCTTCTACCTCCGATTTTTGCTAATCAGACATTGAACAACCGGCCCTTAATGTTTTACAACTAATCGGACGGATATTTTCTTTCTAACGCACAGTGGTCAGAGAGTGACAGAAAGCCCAAGACAATGAGAGGCTGGAATTTGTTAATGCAGTGTTTTTGCCTAAGAATGAAGAAGTATAGAAAATTATTGGTGAACTTTCGCGTCCGCTACCTAAGGAGGCAGACATGATATATTCGATATTATCCGGTTTAAAGATAATTTGGTTTTTATGTGGTAGGACAATTTTGACCATCTTCCAGATTATACATTTTCTGGTTAAAACAAAGCCATAAGACGAATTTCATTAAAATCTGATAACATATACAATTTCCCCCCCTCTAGTATTGTGGGCGGGCGTGGCAGTTTTCCAATCTATGCGATTTTTCAGATTTCTTTATTCCTAAGCAAAGTTAAAAAATTACAGCAAAATCGAAGCAATATTAGTACTTTTTGCCATATTTTTTATGGAGTTATTCCACTGCGCAACGCTTTGTTTAGGACTCAATAGCTCCAGGCTAAATTTCCTCGTTGAGGAAAAAAATTTCTGGTAATGGAATAAAGGATTGTCTTCACAGAGATTAGTCAGGCTCGAAGCTTATAAACCTTAACTGACTTATAAACCTTAACCGCTGTACAGTTTATACTATCTTCTAATTAGGGTAAATGCTATTCGTGTTAAGATAAGATTTAGAATACAAAAGCTTTACAGAGCTATCAATTCAGATGCAATTGAAGATTTAATTTTTATATTTTGCTGCATGCTTTGCTTGATAAATTCGTATAAATTTGTACATATGTATGTATGCACGCATAAACAAATAAAAGGTTTTGCGGCCAAACAGCAAAATGTATTTGTACCTACATACATACATACATACATATCGATGGTCCTCTGCACCAACGACACAAGTCAAAATTTCATATATTTCTGTAGAATCAATTAAAGATTTTGTGTTTCGTAATTTAGCAAAAGTATTACTGGGAACGTAACTATTCCGGATTGGTTGCAGTCATTCTGTAGGGAAAATTTGTAATCTTTGTAAAAGCATGCCCAACCTATCGAGAGTTTTTAACTTACATATGTCAATATTCACGATAAATGTGAGACAGGAGCCACTGTTCAGTAGTAAGCGTTCGCTATTTCGGTTTTGTGACAAATGGCAAAACTGCGCCTCTGCCGGTTCGGTAACAACTAAGTCGTATGTCGATTTGCCACAGAAAAATATGGTTATTTATAAAACTAATCGTGAAATTTTGAGTTGTGCCGTTATTGCAGAGGACCATCGATATGTATGTACATGTGTATGTATGCACGTATGTATGTATGTATGTAATTAACACATCTTGGCTTTTGCCGCTTAACGTACGTCTATCATGGTGCCATCGGTGAATGTGAACTTTCAAAAAAAAAAAAATACATACATACATACATGCATAGCTAATATAATGCAGAAGTTACACCAAAGCTAAGCCAAATAAAAAGAAACAAAAGAAATGGCAGGAGGTGTGTAAATGGCGCACACGTACTAACCGACTTACAACCCAGTGATAAAAGTAGTAATGCATTACATGCGTGATAAATACGGTGACCAGATTTCTGTGGATAAAAATCGGGACATTTTTAATGCATCGAATCCGAACATACAATTTTGTTTTTAGAATAAAAAGACCTAACAGCTTTTGATACAGTTTTATTTAAAACAAAACAAAGAGAAAAAACTTGAAAAAATTATCGCAAAAATGTATACACAAAATATATACGGTGGCGAGAATGTCAATGGGGAAGAGACATTTTGTCGAATTTCGGCTACTTTTTTTGTTAAATTTTTTTTTATGAAAATATAGCTTACTGTCTAAAAAAAAAAGAGAAAATGAGCAATATCTTCCACAAAAAAATTTACCAAAATTAACGGTAAGTCAAAAGTACTTAAAATTTTAACTTTGAATTAAATGCGCTACAAAACTGGCATACCTGGAATATTTCTTAGCAATCTAATTAAAAATCTCAAAATTTTGATTAAACTTTGTCGAACTTAGCTAATTTTTTTACAACGTTTGAAATTTTTACCATGGTCTTTGTGTTAAATAACGAGCTACAATTTCATAAAAAATAGAAAACATTAAATAATCGAAAGGGTAATAGCCAAAGAATGTTATAATGTCTATTGCCTATTTATATCTTTGAATAAAACATAACCAAAGATCCTAAAAAGGAAGGATGCTGGTTATGTTTATGGCTCCCTTATATTCTATGTTCTTTGTGATAACGAATGTGTTGCCATGTTTGATAGAAAAATTGTTTTTGGGTCAGAGTACAGGGCGACTCTTTTTAAACTAATAAAGAAAACACTGAAAATCGGGATATAATCTGTACAAATATGAAAAATCAGGGAACTTATACGTCCCGACTTTTAAAAAATATTCAGCGGGACAATTTTCTCAAAATCGGTACTGCTCCGCCAAAATCGGTACGAATGGTCACCGTAGTGATAAATAATGTAATGCTCTTCTTATGAGTTTATGATTCTTTTACTGATCAATATGTAATTGGCATTCCAATGTATCCAAAAAGTCCACAAAAATTCATGTTAAATCACATTCATTTCTCCATACTAGGTAATGCAAAATAGAATGCACCACTTTTTGTAGGACATGGCCGTGGGAAAAAAAATGCATTTTCGAATGCCGAAACGGCTGTTATACTGATTATTTTTTCGATTACCGTACATTACATTTTCCCACTGGGAATCGCCAAACATATACTATAATATGTGTGTGCATGTGCATACATACATATGTACGTAGAGAGGTGCGTATATGCCAGGCATATTCAAGTACATATTTATACACATACATACATATAAATAAAAACACATTTAAAACTATACAAAAAAATGTGTGCAGGCACGCGTTTACGCATTTATTTATGGTATGCATTTTGTTGGGGAAAGGCAGCAGCAACGACGTGCTTTTCATACAAAGCACGCAGCGCGCAATACTGGTACGAATGCAATCGATGGCAAATGCATGCATGCATTGCGCAGGCGCACGTTAATATTAGCGCGACAGCTGCGCGTGCACAGAGCACTTCTTTTCAATTCGATTGATTGTATAAGGCCCCCAGTGGTTTGCTCTCGTGCGCCACGGCACGAACACTGCGCCAGTTAGTTGTCGGTTTCTATGCTGCTCCCTCACTCGGAGAAAAATTGGGACGGGTCAGTATAACAATTAACTATACTAGTTCCACATTCTGCTACATACAATCTATGTAAATATCGTAATTGCTGGAAAGTTGACACAGCAGCAATTCAGTATCTCACAGGTAAGTATTTATTAGAAGCCAATGTTTATTTGTATCTGAATCTGTTGCTAATAATAGCAAAGCCTATATAACAAGAGTTGGACTTTACCAAAATGGCCTGGTTCTGAGCTAGTCTTATAAATCTTCCTTTAGAACCGGTTCTAGACTTAAATGCATACATACATGGATAATTAAATGTGTATGTTTTGGATCGCAGCTACACACATACATACATACATATTCAGTAAAAGTAAACGCGTCTGCCAAACAAAACAAAATGACGAATC
>NW_016158830.1:0-49396 GCF_001687245.7 Rhagoletis zephyria | reverse complement strand
GAAACCTTGTAGCAAATCGGACTGTCTCACGACTACATAGCTCTGAACGGGACTACTCTTGGAGGTGTATGTGAAAAGAGCTACTTATTAACTCTTCAACACATCGCTGCACACCAGTTCTGTTTTATGAATTGTGAATATCTCACTATGGGAAGTTCGACCCATTTTTTGGCCAAAAATTAATTACGGCTAAACAAGTAGATGATTTAAAGAAAAACGATTTTTATTGACTTGCATATGATTTCCCGTATTTTTGCAAAAACAGAAAAAAATCTTAACCCTTGTCGACGAAGGGGTCTAAAGGGGTAACTTCTTAATTTTAAAATATTTGTATTGAAGAAAAAATGCCACTTACAGATTATACCGTCGCTACTTTTGTAAAATGTTGGTAAATTTTCATTTGAAGGCTCTGAGCGATACATATGTATATTTTTCTCACAAAGAAAAAAAAAAATTATGAGAGGCTATTTTTCATGGCAGAAATACACCCGGAGCAAAGCAGTCATTATATCTAACCGGAGCTTATACCTTCGATTTTTGCTAATCAGACATTGAGCAACCGGCCCTTAATGTTTTACAACTAACCGGACGGATATTTTCTTTCTAACGCACAGTGGTCAGGGAGTGACAGAAAGCCCAAGACAATGAGAGGTTCCCATATAAGCTGCCCCACAATTTATGTAGTAATCGAGATCCGATTTTACTGGAATTTGTTAATGCAGTGTTTTTGCCTAAGAATGAAGAAGTATAGAAAATTATTGGTGAACTTTCGCGCCCGCTACCTAAGGAGGCAGACATGATATATTCGCTATTATCCGGTTTAAAGAGAATTTGGTTCTTATATGGTAGGACAATTTTGACCATCTTCCAGATTATACATTTTCTGGTTAAAACACAGCCATAAGCCGAATTTCATTAAAATAAGACGACATATACAATCTCCTCCCTCTAGTATTGTGGGCGGGCGTGGCAGTTTTCCAATCTATGCGATTTTTCAGATTTCTTTATTGCTAAGTAAAGTTAACAAATTACAGCAAAATCGAAGCAATATTAGTACTTTTTGCCATATTTTTTATTGAGTTATTCCACTGCGCAACGCTTTGTTTAGGACTCAATAGCTCCAGGCTAAATTTCCTCATTGAGGAAAATTTTTTCCGGTAATGGAATAAAGGATTGTCTTCACAGAGATTAGTCAGGCTCTAGACTTATAAACCTTAACTGACTTGAGCACTTTTGCCGCTGTACAGTTTATACTATCTTCTAATTAGGGTAAATGCTATTCGTGTTAAGATAAGATTTAGATTACAAAAGCTTTACAGAGCTATCAATTGAGATGCAATTGAAGATTTAATTTTTATATTTTGCATGTTTTGCTTGATAAATTCGTATAAATTTGTACATATGTACATATGTATGCACGCATAAACAAACAAAAGGTTTTGCGGCCAAACACCAAAATGTATTTGTGCCGTTATTGCAGAGGACATGTGTATGTAGGCACGTATGTATGTATGTAATTAACACATCTTGGCTTTTGCCGCTTAACGTCTGTCATGGTGCCATCGGTGAATGTGAACTTTCAAAAACAAAAAAAAAAATACATATGTACATACATGCATAGCTAATATAATGCAGCAGTTACACCAAAGCTAAGCCAAATAAAAAGAAACAAAAGAAATGGCAAGAGGTGTGTAAATGGCGCACACGTACTAGCCGACTTACAACCCAGTGGTAAAAGTAGTAATGCATTACATGCGTGATAAATACGGTGACCAGATTTCTGTGGATAAAAATCGGGACATTTGTAATGCATCGAATCCGAACATACAAGTTTTTTTTAGAATAAAAAGACATAACAACTTTTAATACAGTTTTATTTAAAACAAAACAAAGAGAAAAAACTTGAAAAATTATCGCAAAAATTTATACACAAAATATATACGGTGGCGAGAATGTCAATAGGGAAGAGACATTTTGGCTACAGAACGAAAAATTACACTGATGATGGCCCAACGCCGAAACCGGTTTGTCTCCAAACCAAATTTGACAAGGGATGACGGAAAATCGTTCCACATTACATCACACTCCTACCCTGTCGGAAACACCAACAATGAAAATGGCTATTTTTCTTTGTTTAAAAATTTATTATTATTTTTTATGAAAAAATAGCTTAATATCTAAAAAAAATAAGAAAATGAGTAATACCTTCCACAAATTTTTTTTACAAAATTAACGGTAAGTCAAAACAACTTAAAATTTGAACTTTGAATTGAATGCGCTACAAAACTGCATACCTGGAACATTTCTTAGCAATCTAATTAAAAATCTAAAAATTTTGATGAAACTGTCGAACTTAGCTAATTTTTGTAGAACGTTTGAAATTTTTACTTGCATGGTCTTTGTTAAATAACGAGCTACAATTTCATAAAATAAAAACAATAGCCAAAGAATGTTGTCTCTTGCCTATTTATATCTTTGAATAAAACATAACCAAAGATCCTAAAAAGGAATGTTTATGGCTCCTTTATATTCTATGTTCTTTGTGATACCGAATTTTCTGCCACGTTTGTTAGAAAAATTGTTTTTGGGTCAGAGTACAGGGAGACTCATTTAAAATTAATAAATATATGAAAAGTCGGGGCACTTATTCGTCCCGACTTTTAAAAAATATTCAGCGGGACAATTTTCTCAAAATCGGTACTGTCCCGCCAAAATCGGTACGAATGGTCACCGTAGTGATAAATAATGTAATGCTTTTCTTATGAGTTTATGATTCTTTTACTGATTAATATGTAATCGGCATTCCAATGTATCCAAAAAGTCCAAAAAAAATTCATATTAAATCACATTCATTTCTCGATACTAGGTAATGCAAAATTGAATGCCCCACTTTTTGTAGGACATGGCCGTGGGAAAAAAAATGCATTTTCGAATGCCGAAACGGCTGTTCTACTGATTATTTTTTCGATTACCGTACATTACATTTTCCCACTGGGAATCGCCAAACATATACTATAATAAGTGTGTGCATGTTTGAATGTACATATGTACATACATATATATGTACGTAGAGAGGTGCGTATATGCCAGGCAAATACAAGTACATATTTATACACATACATACATATAAACAAACACATTTAAAACTATACAAAAAAATGTGTGCAGGCACGCGTTTACGCATTTATTTATGGTATGCATTTTGTTGGGGAAAGGCAGCAGCAACGACGTGCTTTTCATACAAAGCACGCAGCGCGCAATACTGGTACGAATGCAATCGATCGCAAATGCATGCATGCATTGCGCAGGCGCACGTTAATATTAGCGCGACCAGTGCGCGTGCACAGAGCAATTCTTTTCAATTCGATTGATTGTATAGTATAAGGCCCCCAGTGGTTTGCTCTCGTGCGCCATCAATGGCCATATGCCACGGCACGACGAACACTGCGCCAGTTAGTTGTCTGTTTCTATGCTGCTCCCTCACTCGGAGAAAAATTGGGACGGGTCAGTATAACAATTAACTATACTAGTTCCATATTCTGCTACATACAATCTATGTAAATATCGTGATTGCTGGAAAGTTGACACAGCAGCAACGCAGCATTTCAGTGTGCTGTGAGTTAGGCTTTCTGCACATTGGTCGTCCAATCATAGTTGCTTCATCGTCACAATCATGATGCCACGATTACATGACGACTACACTTTCGCACACTCGGTCGTGAT
This sequence comes from Rhagoletis zephyria, assembly GCF_001687245.7. Classification (NCBI taxonomy): domain Eukaryota; kingdom Metazoa; phylum Arthropoda; class Insecta; order Diptera; family Tephritidae; genus Rhagoletis; species Rhagoletis zephyria. The sequence continues at coordinate 45,673 of NW_016158830.1, read as the reverse complement.
ATTTCAATTCATTTGGCGTCTAAAAATTCATTTCAATTTACAAAAACCTGCAATTTTTAAAATATAGACTATGCTGCAACAATTCTAGACATCATTTTTCAATAATATCTCTTCTTTTCTTTTCCTGAAATGTGTTTTGTGCATGCACACAGAGGCTTTTTACAATTTCGTCATATTTTATAGTTAAAACGTTCACATTTATTGAATTATAATGCAATTATCCACTTTTTAATAATTTCCACATATTTTATGCAAAAAATACTAATTTTTATGCAAATATTAACTTTTTCACTAATTTTTCCCCATAAAATGTAAACAAACAATGCGTGCACAACGATTAGCACACGACAGTGCCGTACTTATCCGTTTCTGCATCTTCTACGATTTGGCGATAAGTAGCCGATAACGACAAGTGTGCAGATCTCATTTGAAATGCATGTGCTCGGCTCAAAATTTCAGGGCGAGACGATAATGCAACTATGATTGGACGACAAGTGTGCAGATAGCCTTAGGCAAGTATTTATAGAAGCCAATGTGTATTTGTATCTGAATCTGTTGCTAATAATAGCGAAGCCTATAACAAGAGCTTGGACTTGACCAAAATGGCCTGTTTCTGAGCTAGTCTTATAAATCTTCCTTTAGAACCGGTTCTAGACTTAAATGCATACATGGATAATTAAATGTGTATGTATGTATGTATGTATTCAGTAAAAGTAAACGCGTCTGCCAAACAAAACAAAATGACGAATCTTATTTGCAGTTGTTGTAATTCTGCTATCGCAGTTGCTTACTTACCTTGGTGTGCAAGAAGGCCAGACTCTTGTTGACATTTTCGATTTTGTGAACACGCATTCGACCGCTATTCGGCTTTCCCAGTTTCTCCGACGATATGATCTCCAGCAACTTGAGTAATTTGATGCCATCGGCTAGATCTGTGAATAGGTCTTCGACCTCCATTTTTGCCTGTAACAAAATGAAACAACAAAATAAGTAAGTTTCTGTGCAATTATCTCATAGCTAAGTAGCTGTTTAAGATTTTTAGCTTCTGTATTGTGTGCTTTTAATCAGACTTGATGGGCTTGCAACAACAACAACAAAGTAGAGTGAGTATATTTGGACAGCTCTAATATGTATTTAATAAACTTATACTACATACATATATGTATAACGCACAGCATCTTTAAAAGTGACACAACTCAAAATTTGGTTTTTTTTTAATTATTCACTAAAAATGTACACAGAGCTTTTATTTATCTTTCAGCAAAAGCTGGAGAAAATTTTTGTTATAATTTGTTGAAAAAAACCTAAGCTTAAGTCTTCCTTGTCCATATGATTAACATGTGCTAAGAAATAGTTTTTCGCATTTTCTGATGAAAGTGTAATTTTGAGTCACCTTTGATGTGCGATATGTTCACACATACACTGGTAGACTTGTTCATAAAACATATACATATGCATATACATATTGTATTGATATATATATTGGTTTCTTTAATATGCATATTGCCATTGTAGCCTGGAAGGAAAAACTTTGACGTCCCATTGTTCATATTTTGGACAAAAGAAACTTTCTAAACCAATTTGAGAAATATAAAAATCTTTAAATAATAAGCAATTTGGTTTTTATTTTAATTTTCAATAGTATGCACATTAGGGTGGTCCAAAAATGTATGGGAGAAAAGTAAAATCGGAAATTGAATGCTCTCACCCCCTAGGATTGTTCTATACCGATAAAAATATACCCCTGTTTTTTTATTTTAAAATTAAAATATATTAGAAGTCGCTCAAAGCGCTCAAAGTTTCCCATGTATTTTGTATGGGGAAAAAAAGACTTTTCGTAGAAATGGCATAGAATCCATGAAAATCAAAATTTTTCAATCTGAAAACTCTGCTTCTCTTCAGAGGACTTCAGAGAATAATGCCCAATTGTTTATTTAAACGTCTTTTAATTTAAACTATTTTTTCTTTTTTTCTTTTGTATATATCTGTTTGTATATTTGATTTTTTTTTTGGATATTTCGGAGACCCTTAAAAAATAGTTAAAATTCAAAAATGTTTAAATAAACAATTGGGCATTATTCTCTGAAGACCACCCTAATGTACATACATACATACATATATAAGCAAATCCCACGAGTTGTTATATTTTGTGACAAAAGCGCTCAATGGTGGCACACTTACCTTAGACAGTGCATTATCTTCAGTTGTGCATAACTGCGAAATTGTACTTAAATGAATACTTAGAAAAGTTATAGAAAAGGCCATATAACAACTCGTGCTCACCCCGTAGTTGTGAATGTAATGTATACGCCCCGTAGCACTATAAAATGCCAGCTAACAATTTAAACGTCATATTATTTAAAAGTAATTAAATATTCTTCTTCCTCTTATTTGGTGCTTTAGCCGCTTACTGCATTGCTTTTGTCGCTATAATGGCTTTTAGTGTTGAATATACATACATATGTACATACTACCCGTAAGCTTGGATTATGAGAGAAATTTTAGAAGACGCTCTAAGGAATGTATATTGCTGGCCCATAAATTGTTCACTTGCTTGCCCACTGACTACATATATCACGCCAAAGGCCTGGACTAACCCCAAAACCGAACAAAATTCGTTAGCCACAGTGGGTGGATTCGGGTCGGGGGCCCAGTGCTTCGAGAACATGGCGGTATTTACAGATGGATCAAAAATAAAATCCGGCGTGGATGTAGGCATTCATTTTCGTTGAGAAACTCAATTTAAATTTATCCATTTCTCCATCGGACCACGCAAGCGATTTTTGGGTGGAAATATTGGCATTTAAGCAAACGGAAAGAGAAGCTCGGAGAAGCTCGTCTGAACGCTTACCAAAAGTATAGGCGCCAAATATTTATTGAAGTTAAATTTCTTAAGCGGCGGTTGGCAGTAAATTGGAATATGCAACAAAAATGGTTGGAACGGAAGGAAAGAAGTGCTTCTGATACGTATACGTATGCAAATAGTATAAATTTATCAGAGTTAAAGAAAATGGTTACTTACTTTTACCAAAAATGAATTCATCCATTTTGTGAACGTCTTCTTTTGTATATGTAGACGCTCCTCCTGTAGCGTTTTAATACGCTCATTCTCGAATTTGATAATACCATCACGCTGGTTCATGGTGGCATCTTTGCGATTTTGTGCCTGCAACGAGTAACCGCCGGGTTCATATTGTGATGCTGAAAAGAATTATAGCAGAAGTACGAAATTATTAGTGAACTATATATGTATGTATTTTATGACGATGCTTAAAATTAAGCGGAAGTTGCTATAAATACTGCGATAATAACATATATACTTAAAGTTTCATGTTAACATTTTAAAATTTTTGCAGCAAATATTTCTAATATGACTTGCTTGTATCTACATAAATTCAGTTGTTGAATGGTTTTTGAAAATCTTCAGAATTCACATTCGAATCTCGTAGGGAAGCTTGAAAGAGAAAAAAACTCGGACATCAAACAAGTACTTGGAAATGTTTATATTCCCATAAGTGATTTTTTGTTTTAATTGTTGTTACTGCACAATTAACAACAATAAAATGAAATAAAAAGGAATAAAAACACAAAAAGTAAATACAACACACAACTACAACGAGTCACCCTACATTCAGCCACAACAGATAATAAAAGCAATCATTTGTGTACCATTTGGTATAAAATATGCACCACTATTCAATGGACATTTTTGTACAGAATGAACGCTTTAAATCTCTTCGGAAGCCATACAAGCGCCAAGGCTTTGCGCTTCCAAAGTGAACAATTGCGGAAGCGCTAAGAAATCAATACATAGTAGGTACTCGTTTTTTTTTTTTTTTTTTTTTTTTTCAAATGAATGAAGTACCTACCACCAGCGCATTACTTTTATTCACACGGAAAGGTGGAGTTGTGAGTAGTTGATTTCGATTATGTAATGGAATGTATATGTATGTACATAGTTCGCTTCGCGCAATCACGACATATCTTTCGTTTCACTTTCTTCGCTAATCACGGGGAAAAAAAATTTCGAATGCTTTTTTAATGGATTAGTTGCTGGCGCATACCTTATGTGCATACATATCATATATCATATATGGGTATACACACATGAACCGTTTATTTTGAAAGCGGCATAAGTCATTTCATACCGCTTGTATACTTTAAGGACCGGTTACTTGCATCTGGACGCATACGTTACTTGTTCAACTTCATCAGCTAGAGATGAAAAGTTTTGCCATGGAGATGAAAGATTTACATCTGCATTGGATTACAAGTAACCGGTCATTTAAGCACAAGAGGTATTAAGTGACTTATGCCACTTTCAAAATAAACGGCTCACATATCCCTCATTTACTAAAAGACTACAATAAGTCCAAAAAAAAACGAATTTTTTTAGGCAAATGATGCAAAATTACTCGCTTTATTATTATTCATATTAGGTCTGCTCGATGAATGCACTAAAAGTGTAGAACACTGCAGTGAAGAACAGCATCTGCCATAAAGAAGACAACATACATCTCTTTGTTTTCCATTTTTTAGTATCGAGCCCTAACCGCAAAATAAAACACTTTCCAAAATTTTCTCTTTGGTGCAGAAATGTTTCTAGAGCATCTAGAAAAAAATATCGCCTACGTTTTATTGGAGGCTAAAGCTTGGTATGTACATATGTATATACCACAGAGTGTTGTTCTCTAGAAATTTTCACTGTAACTGTCAAAATGTACAAATGTACAAATATAGCTAGCTTTGAGTTTTTGAAATTACCGTTACGTTGGTGGATCTCGTGGTTTTTGTCCGATTTCTAAAATTTAAGATAGTACTACATATTTTGAAATTATCGATGGTCAAAAATTAAAAAAAATAAGAGAAATATGAGTTTTTTTTTTTTTTGTTATATACTATTTTAAAGGCCAATATATCCTCTTCTCAGGTGATATTCGATCTTTGAAATCGAATCAAAAATAAGTCATTCAAAAACTCATAAATCAACAAAATCGTATTTTCTGACCTAAATCGACAGGTCGCCCCCTCCAAATGACCTTTAGAAAACGTATGAAAGTAGGTAATAATATTTCTCATAAAAAACGAATAAAATTACGGGGTAGGGTCTTGAAATTTCCAAAAAATTTTCGATGGGCACCCTAATATACATATGTCCTGGAATTTCGCATTCAATAGTTCACCAACTTTCCCGATAAGCTAGAGACTTGAGATAGTCCGCTAGGCGGCGCAGGAAACCAGTTCATAATTTGGTTCATAATTAGAAAGCTTGTTTTAAATATATATTTTACCTATTAATTTATTTTATACTGAAATACTGAATCTTATTGCATTCTTAAATAAAAAATAATGGGAAAATTAAGTTAATATGCAATTAAATTTTTAGCAATTGTTTTTAGAAAACAAACATGACTTAAGTCTAGTAAATTTTTCATTATTCTTTTAATTTTTCTTTATGCTTTTATAGCTTTTATCTTTTGGGGAATTTTTTGGCCATTTTGAATTGTCGTGAGCTAAGCTTTCGCATAAACCAACTCGCCTTTTAAATCATTGATAAGTTTATACAACCCTGAATTTGGTTCCCCACACTTCTAGCTGAGATTTCCAAATATTTATATATTTTTTAACCGCAAGTGAAAATTGTTTGTACATACATATATGCATCTTCAAGAGTGTTGTAAAAACGACTCAGAGATTTCATCGTGAGGCATAAAATCAAACTTTTTAACATTGTAATTTTTAAAGCGAAACATGAATTTTTGTCATAATTCTGAACTAATCTGAACTCTTTCTGAAACTAACTTTAGTTATAATTTAATGCATTACGTTAATATAAACTATATATATGAACTTATATTTGCTTTACGGAATTCCGTGTTGGAGAAATCGGAAAACCTATGGATAAATTAAACAAGTGCGCGCTTTATGCGTTTTATTTATTCATATGGTCTTCCGATTTTTCCATACAGAATTTAGCAATACAGAATATTAAAAAACAGAATTTTGCATTACAGAATTCCGAATACAGAATATTGACCATAATAATTTTGTACCCAACCCTTTTAAAATGATGAAACACATTACCCAAGAGGAAAGTGAACTTCTGTTTTGAAATTAAGCCAGCACCTGAAGAAACTTCAAATTAGAATACCTCTCTTCAGCAAAAAAGACTCGTGTAAATCTGGGCTAACTACTTGGCGTTCTTATGATCAGTGTGAGTTTTTTGTAAATATTTTTCAAATAATTTTCAAAAATTCTTTTAAACGAAATCGAATAACCTTCTACTTTTAGTGAAGATAACGAGACTACACACACAATTTCGGTTGGCTTTGCGGAAGGGAAATTTTCGCCACAAGAAGTCTCACTCGTATTATTTGCGTCTAGCACTCAAGTAATGTTCAATAAGTCGCTTATTTGACATTTCAAATTGAAAGGTTGACAGCTGCTATAAATGAAGGAGTAGGACACATATAGTCGCTATCTAAAACGCCAGTACATTGAGAAATGTGTCAAAAAAGTTGAGTATATACTTTTTTATTATATGGAGGCCGGATAAGATAAAAATTCGGAGCAAGTTCATTAAAAGACCTCGAACTGTTTAACTATATTTCCGTATAAGCAGGAAAAATTTCGACTGCGAGCAAGTTTAGGAACCGTTAGAAAGTACTTCAAATCTCGGCCTTGTTGGCCAAGCGGCATGTCTTTGCTTACTTTTTCCATAGAGCATTCAGGATTTCTTCCTTAACGAGAGCACAGTTGGAATCATAGATCAATATTGAGTTTTACTATGTTTATAATGAGGCATTAGATCAACTTATACAGATTCTAATGTAAAAGGTAAACGACCCAACGTATCTAGGGCCTTGGCGCGGTCAATTTGTTTTAAAATACAACGACTCATGCGAGCGTTTGCAAAAAATTTACGAAATGTGAGGAAGCAGAAATTTGTTTCAGGCTTCCCTGCAGGGTGTGTATGCAGTATATATTGTATGCTGTATCATACATACATATGTATATATGTACGTGGTTAAGTACGTTTTGATTTTAAAACTACTGAATACCTCACCCAAACCACCAAATCAATCAAAAACAAATAACGATAACCTGACTATCGCCTGCTAATCACTAATTCAGACAGCAACGCGCGCATTCTATGGTGGCTTATGCGAGATTTAAATTCGTTTCGATATATGCATGGCTATACTATGTACATATGTACATGCTATGTGTATGAGTAACTTATGTGCATGTAAATATAGTCAAGTTTGTTTTAAAATAAATGAGTTACCGAACTAAATAAAAGCCTCTTATTTATAAACCTTGCTTCGTGTGACCTTGTAGTTTTTTTTGTAAATAAATTTAAAATTTTTGGAACGTTCGTCACTGCAGAGGAAGCGAAAAATTGTCATAAAATAAACTAATCACATAACGAATAATTTTATCAACCTAATGAATATATTCGCGCACTTATGTAACAAGACGTTGGAGAAGAAAAAAATAAAAAAATAAAAAATATAGTACTTTTACGTATGCTTGAATGATTCGTGTAAATAAAACTAAATTTCAACAGCAACGCTGATAAGCGTTAAGGGCGAAAGCGAGTCTGTGTAATAGTGTTGTATTAACAAACAGAAAAGCGAAAATAATTCAAATATTATTGTGGAAGTTTTTGCGCTTGACTAGCAATCGTCGGAAACGCTGAATTTTCGGCAGGAACAGCATAAAATTAATGCGGCTCCTAACACTCTAAACAAATTTACTGATATTTTCATTTTAGTTTCGCCCAAAGCTTGTATAAAATTGTTGCTTGCCTAATACAATAAAAATATACAACATTTATGTTTAACAAATACAATCGAGTCTACATAGTTAAATTTTAATAAAATTATTGGCACAAGGCACCATAGGAAATTTGATAAGCTTTTGTGGCTTGGTACATATTTGACGGCCACTGTGGCTGAGTGGTTACAGGTGCGTACTACCACTCCGTAGGACCTGGGTTCGATCGCTGGTCCGCGACACATCTAAATTAGTAACAGTTTTTTCTACCAGCGGTCACTCTTCGGTAGGCAATGTTATTATTGTTTTTATTTGATCCAGAAAGCTTCAAATCAAACAACTGTTTCTTTTGTTTTTGTCAAAAACGAACGACAGCGCTTAGCAAGTGGTGGAAAGTCGTTGTCTGTGAGTGAAAAATTTGACTCTATTTTGTGTTCTGTTTTTTTTTAGCTATTTTCGAATAATCATATTTGTGTTAATAATTATTAAAAAAAAGTTAACAAAAAAATAGCAAATAAAGAAAAAAGTACACACTTTTAAGATCTATAATTGGTATTTTTTTGAGCAATTTTGGTAAAATTTTTAAATAATAGCCACTGAATAAATAGTTTTTTTTGTAACTAAGTGGCATTTTTTTCTTACCTAATACAAATATAATTTTTCTTTTTAATGAAACTACAAATTAAAAAATGTTTGAGAAGTCATATGCCGCTCAATAAAAAATCAGGTTTTTTAAAGTCATACACTTGTTTAGGCATAATTAATTTTTGCCAAAAAATTGGTGAGATTTCCAACAGTGCAATCTAGTCTGCAAGTCAAAATACTCCAAAGGGTATTTACGATCGGAAATTCCTCAACTTTGATCACCTCTTATCGGCAATTACCTACTTGTAGTTCATATTTATTGTGCTTATGTCATAATTTATTCTGCACTATATACATAGTACGTATGTATGTATGTATGTACATATAACGTAATCTTTTCCCGTCCCTTTCGCCGCGCGAAAATTGAAACTGATAGATAAGGACGGCGACAAATTTGAGTTTGTCATGCTACATATACATACATATATATTGCCACAGTTTTTACCGACACCTGTCGTTTTTGGAAGATAATATTTCTGTATTATTTTTTTTTTAGAAATTTTTAACAAGAATTTGAAATCCACGTAAAGGTCACCAATTAAAATCGCGTGAGTCAACGAACTTACACCTGCTTCTACACAAAAAAAAAAAAATAAATTCTTTGCAATGCAACGTTTTTGTAACCTACCCAATGACTCTCTATCGAACGATATGTATCGTTTGTACTGAAATCTTGTCAAATTCGAGTACATACTCGTCGAAGTCTGCTATTTATGTGTAGTGCTTATCCAAAATTTACGACCCAAGAATAAGTTGAGCTTTCACTGTCGCTAATTGTTTCTAGCTCTGCTGTTTTGTTGTCTTTTTATCAATGCAATGTCCAATAAATCTTACAGAACAGCGGAATTCGAATGTTTAATTCGATCGTTTCGTTCGTTATAGCGTAGTTAATTCTGCGCGCGCCGTAGAGTCACTGAAGTTACCGACAAGTTGTTGACGGCTATTCCACGTACGGATTCAGTAAAGCACCCCGCAATTCCATACTCATATACACACATTTATGTATGTAGATTTTACCACTTCAATGTCCACGCACACATTCTACAAAATGTCCTCAACTTATCAGTAAAGGCATACGAGCTTACGGTTCATACAATTTTCACTTCTTAGAGCAAAAAACTTTAATTGAAGCGTGTGGAATGTGAAATTTTTACCACAAAAAATATATATATATATTATCTGCATACAAACACTTTATAGCAAAAACTCAATCTCGTAATAACGTTGGCATAAGCTAGCGAATTTCATACATACATATTTCTATGCAACATAGTGTGTGGTTAAAACCGTTATCTGTATAGCCTTTCGCCAAACAATGATAACTGGAATATTTATCAATAAAAAGCCAATGAAATAACTTACGTTTATCTTATCAGCGCACAGTGGGCAAAATGACGAAAAAGCTGGCCAATATTCCAAAAAATCAAAGTTGTCCGACTGTTGCAAAAAATGGTAATTAGTCAAGAGGAAGGTCGGTCCGCGTAGTGGATGAAAAGTATAAGGCACACTTTTTTTGTATCTTCTTCACTAAAACAGTTTGAACTTGCTATTCTCACTAAAGTTCGTGCTGCTTTTCTCATTGGTTCTGAAATTGTGCTTCGGAAATTTGATTTTAAAATAGTGATTAAAGCACTTGAATATCTTTTGCGAGATAGAGAGCATTTCTGGCGGTATCTTAAATAATCCAAGCCATTAAATTTAAATTTTTGATACAAGTAAATATATCTAAAAATTAATAGTAAAAGCTGTATCAAAAATTTAAGGAAAATATATGAGAATATTTTTTTATTTGATTGTTGAAAAAGTTGTGATCGCGGGAGATCGGGCTATTCTGTACCTTGAAGGTAATAGCAAAAAAACGTACTTCAAGAATTCAAAAAGAAAGTAACCTGATTCGTCCAAGTTCTGTTGTAATTCACGATGGAATAGCGTGATAAAATAATACAAGTGCTCATTGTGTTGTGCGGAAAGCTTACACAGGGCAACACTGATTTTAGTGTGTCAAATATTAAAGCTATTTTTGATAGAATTTTTTTTGTGTTGAATACGAAGCCGTAAGTATAAAGTTTCCTTCAGGTCAAGATTTTGAGAAAAACTAGGTTAAAGTGTCAAAAAATCGCGTTTTTTGCAATATTTGAGAAGCTCTAGGCAAGGCTTAAATGAAAGCTAGGACTCTCCTGATGGTCACTTATAGTCACTTATTGAACAACAAAAAATATTGAAAAAAAATTGTTAAAATCAGTTTATGCCGTGTAATAAGTGACCTTTGGGCCAAGATACAGGGATGGTATTTTCAGTGACAGTAGCTAGCTTTAATTTCAGCCTAAGTGGAAAGCTTTTGTTTCTTTGCTAGAGCTTCATATAAAAAAGACCGTTATATATGAAATTGGCGCATTTGTGGACGGATTTTCTTTATATTAACACCTTATACTAATATTCACTAAATAAGCTTGTGTTCCAACTTTGAAGCCTCTAGGTTAATTTTTACTGTAAATGGCCTGCTTTTTCGTGATTTCTCCCACTGTGCAGTGTTATGATCAGCATGCTAAACTAGAGCGACAGTGGAGTGGGGAACAGTAAACTGGTCTGGAAGCACTTAAGACTATTCATATAGGTAGAAGATATGTACATATTTCATAAAAACAAACACTCATAAACGGTGTTCCAAGAATTCACACGAAATTCTAATTGGGCAACATTTAAGCAGTGAAGTGTTGGCAACAAAACCGAGAAAACCAAGAAAGGAAAGTGCTGTCTTGGCTGTACCTTTCAAGAATAAAAGAAAATTTGACTTTTTTAATCCGTTGTTTGGGAGCTATGCCATTAATGGTTTACACTGTGAACTTTTTATTTATGATAAAATTGCAGGTCCTTATCCACTTAGATGGAGAAGTTATATCACAAAAGTTTATATATGAACAATCAGTGAAGGAGCTATAAACTTTTGTAGCCCGATCTTGATGACTTTTGCCGTTAACTCCCTGTTGATGATGAGTGAATGGAGTGCAAAATCTCATCTTCCTAGCTGCTTAAGTGGAGAAGTTATAATGCAAATACTCAATCTGAACAATCAGTTATATGGGAGCTGTGTGTTGTGTAAAATAATTAAAAAGACACCCGTGTGCCAAGTTCTGATCGGATGTCTTGGAAGCTGTGTCCGTATACCTTTTTATGGATCTATATCTTCTTCTTCTTCTGGTACTTACAAACATTGAAAGAAAGTTACTTATAGTACTATTTCATGTTCATTAAAGGAATAAAAACGTTTTACATCTGACAGTTTAAATTAGAAAAGTTTGGTAAAAAATATGTATTTTCAGTTTGATGAACTTTTATCGTGAAAATTGCCACGCTTCAGAGTCGATTTTGTCGATGTTTGAAACGGTGTTTGGGCTTGAGGCATCCATTGAAACATAAATCTTCGAAAGCAAATATGTATAAGTGCGTATGTGCCAGCAAAGTACATACATACATACATGTGTCATGTTTCAATAAAGAAATTAAAACTAAAGAAACTGTGCAGTTACTTTGAAACACCCTTTGAACATCCTACAAAACGATTTGCCTCAGCACAGTACTCGCACACACATGCATACATACATATGTATATATGTATGAATATGTATTAATACTATGCACTACATACTACGTACTATTTGCTAAATAACTATTGAACCCGTATGGCCTGCGAATGTGCAGGAATCTTAAGAATTTTGCAAAGCCTACAGCATAAAGCCTTATGCGTTACGAACAACAATAAAACGGGATATATTTTTGTATTTTGATAGGACTTGCGCTCTCACAATTTTTTTTTTTTAAGTTACTATAGAGTTTGTACAAGCCTAGTTATTTTATTCATCACACAGAACTGCAATCCGGGCTGCTAGAAAGTAAATAGCTCACTTTAGGGGTTACCCTTGAAGCACATTTGCTGTATACATACATACATATGTGCCCATAACCCAGAAATTAGTCCAAGTCACTTCACATTTTTTGTGCTTAAATGATCATTCTTCACCTGAAAGATAAAACAGTTTGTCAATAGTTTATGCGGATAGAACGATTTTCAGATGTTAAACGAATACGAAGTAACCGGTCATTTAAACTCAAGAGGTAGGAAGTGACTTAGATCTCTTTCAAAGAACAAAAAAAAAAAACACAATTTTTTGCGCCCATTTGGCGGAGCAAATATAAACATTAATTTCTTATCTTTTTGATATTTTATGTGAAGTCTTATCAAGAGCTGGTCGATGGCATGCCAATGCACTCAAATATACATATGTATGTGTATTGTCTATTTTTAGGCGTATTTTCTGAGTTTTCGACAAAAAAACATACATATGTACGTACTATAATACTTATATGAAACTCTTAGTATTGCTTGCATCCACATTTATGCGCATAAATTCACATTTAAGTACAGAAGATGCATATTTTTCGGTAGGATCGTTCATAAGAAATAAGACGTGAACTATGTAAGAGTTCATTCATTAAGTAAATTTATTGGAGGCAGATGTATACAACAAGTCTCATTTCACACTCATTTCAGCACAATTGCCATTTTACGGGTGTAAACAATGTATGTATGTATTTGAATGAGTCTGTATTGCCTGCCGCTGGATATTTTTAGAAATTATTCAAATATAGACAAAGAAGAACCAAAGAGAAAGTAACACTTAACTTCATCTGTTAACGGAGCACATGGAAAATGTTTCAATTTTGTAAATAAATTGGGGTGATATGCTATGCAGAAGCGCTCATACATACATATGTATGTATGTATGCATTCATTTTATGTGCATACATTCATATATACATTAATATGTACATACATACATGTGTTTATTTTTACATTTCCACGTAAAGATCCATAAAATGCAACAGTAAAACCAACCTCAAGAGAACGTATGTACATACATAAATATTGCAGGAAAAGGTTTATGTACATGTATACATATATACATAGATCGACGCGAAATTTAACTATCTCTTATTTAAAAAAAATAAACTTGAAATCGGTTAATATTTAGGCTCAGCAACCTTTTTTGCCCCACTATGAGACGTTCCCATACTAAAACTAACTCAAGGAAGCCAACAAATTCAATATCCATATTAAGCTGAATTAAGAAAAGCTAAATTATTAAGTATGAATGTATGTATGTATGTATGTATGTATCTAATGGCAATTAAAAACTGCAGGAGGCGTGTAAGAAAAATTAAAAACGATATTGGAGTGTGTGGCATAAAATTAAAATCAGAACAAAGCAGTTATGCAAAGTCAGAATTAACGTAGTGTCATATAAAGGTACGCACATGCGTATTCATGTTAATATGCAAATGATGTTCGCATATAAATTTTAGAATAACTAAATATCTATGAATGTACAGCTGCATAATTAGTTGACATAAAACGTAGCCGATATTCAACTATAGGAAGCCACAAAGCATAGTCTATGCCGAATTGGAAATTCAAAGCATGCCGATGTCCAAACATAAAATGACTTCAAACGCATGAAAGGTGAAAAAATCGTGCCTGCTACCCCAAATCGAGGAGAGCTCTCTAAATCGGTCACATCATTCGGGTTGTAAGCAATAATTATCTTCTTGCAAAATTATGCAAATAGGTAGGTGGTACTCTGTGCTGAAGAGCTTCTCGCCGCCAATCAAAAAATCGCTATTAAGTATAAAGTTACGTATCCGAAAGAAACACATAAATTACCTCATCAAGAATTCAAGTAGGTATTTAAGATTCCATGATTCGTACTGCTCATCATGTACATGTGTATGTAGCTATTTTGAAATTTAAACGCGTTTGAATTTGCAACGGATTGTTGTCTTATTTGATATGAATTTGTATGTGTGTAGACCGGATAGTTTTCAGCGAAAAATAAGACACATGTACACTTGTACTAAGTGCGTATATTTGTAGCTATAATTAAGTAAAAAAAAGCCTTTCTTCTTTCTTTAGGGTCATCAGTTAGTATTAACTTTTTTTTATTCGCCGTTAATTTTGAAATTGGCATAAATCATTTCCACCTATTGTGCGTCAATGGTTGGTTACTTCTAACTGAATGCATCTGTAAATCGTCGTACCGCCATAAACTAATCCACAGCAACACTTGCTACCCTCTCAGCTGATGAAGTGATCGACTAACAGACGCGTTCACATACAGGTACATAAATAATTAACTGAGGTCAGACAGCATGAAATGACTTATGTCACATTCAGAATAAACAGCTCATATCATCTCCATTGGTTGGCTGGGTATAGCTAATAAATCGGCCCTACACTGAATATTGTCATCATCATCAGTAAAAGTGACGATACGTCCATCGTCAGCCATTTTACTGGTAGGTACGCTGACGATGACTAAGGGCCAATTTCATAGTGCGTAGTTAACTCAGAAACGGCAGTTAACTAGAGATTTTCAGTACAAAAATCTATAGTTAACTGGCGATTCTGAGTTAACTACGCACTGTGAAATTGGCCCTTAGTATATTCAGCGTAGGGCCGAATATTTTGGTAATTTTCTAAGCATAAATGTATCAATACCGTTAAATGAGATTTACCTAACAAAAACAAATTTTATTGTCAAATAAAAAGGTAATGGCGTAAAGACCAAGCGGTGTTCACATTGGTCCGTATGTATGTAGCGCATGTGATCGTACGTTGACGTCTCACCGGCGTTTCGGTTAATTAAAACGCAATGCAACGCAAATTGACAATTATTTAAAGCAATAACTCTCACTTGACGAGCGGATTGTTTTCACTGATTTCTAGCAGATTTATGTACCAGTATGCAGTATGTGTAGGCAAAGCCATACATATGGACATACTAAATACTTAGCTTTTACATTGAATACACATGCATATGATCATATGTATGTATGTATGTATGTAGGTATGCAGTTCCGCTGGTGTTTACTTTGTAATGCCTTCACCGCTGGCTTACTTAAGCTTCACAGTTGTGATCACGAAACAGTAGCAATGGAAACATACCATTACACCCAGCGGCTCACCTTATACACATCCATTATGTATACATATTAGTAACTACATATAAACAAAACTCGCTCTAAAATGAGAAAACAAAACTAGATTTGCAGCCTTTAGCAATGTGGATATCTACTCACTCAATAGCCCTGTTCGCGTACGCACTATCCAGTAAATCCAGTACTAATTTTACTGGTTTTTTACTGGATGTCGTTTTCGTACGCAAAAACTTGCAAGAAACTAGCAAAAGAGGGGAAATTGAGAGAGCAAAAATGACAGCTGAACTTGCAAGTTTTACTGGATTTTTACTGGATAAATTTTTACTAGCAACTATGTATTTGCTAGTAAGAAAAACAGCTGATGGCATAATGCTTAATGTAATTCACATAAACAAAATAATTGTTTGTGGTGCTTTTAGAGTTGCAATTGACAAAATAAACCTATTTAAATATATAATAAGATGGAAAATACTAATTTTCTAAGAAAATTGCATCGGAAAATGACAAATTAATCAGCTGTTCATAAAACTAGCAACTTCTAGCTGGTTTTGCGTTTTCGTACTTTCTTGCATTATTCACTCATTGGGAGTAAATATTGGCTTACTCTCCGAAATTTGGTTACTGGCAAGTTACTGGATATTTTTAGCTGGAGAATACGAAAACACAACTAATACCTATGCTTGTAAATGACAACGGTTGGTGGTGATATTTATGGCCGCTGTGAACCTCTTAAATATATCTATGTGAATACAAACATACTATGTATCTACATTTGGTGCGCGTGCGCAGTCATTGTCACTGTCATTCGTCAACATCACCGCCATTGCCATCGCCGCTGCCTTCACCTGCTGCCACCCCCACCCACCCTTACCAGCAATCCTCATCCTCGAACTTCACAACCGGGAAACCACGACCAACGACAATGATCGCGGATCGCACTCATTGTTGATGATGTCATAAATCTCTCAAACCACTGCGAATTCATGCTCTCACTTCGTACTTTAACGAATATTTTAGTTCCACCAATTTAAACGAGCACACGCCGCCATAGGGTGCCGCCGGGTAGAGGTAGAAACAAAAATTTGAATAACAGCAAAAACTGAATTGCTGATTTTTTTTTTACTCAAGTTTCTAGCATACAAAAAAAAAAATAAAATAATAATTCAATCATGTTGAGTGTTTTTTAACTAATTTTTGCAAGCAAATAACTCTGGGGGCTACAGTTTAGCAAACTGCACAAACAATGAAAGAAAAGAAGACAATAGCTAAAAACATACGGGCAACAATAGCGACAGAAAGAATATAGCGTTGTAGAGATTTTTTAATGATGATGTCATTATTTGCAAGTAAATATTTTTCGTGTCACGAGTATTTTTTTTTTTTAATTTCGTGTGTTTGTTTGTAATTGTTCACGGTACGCATGCCGTCAACTCTTTATCAAGCAACATGAATTTTTATGCCACCTCAGATATGTAGTTATATGTATGTACATATTCTTGTGGCTTTAGACAATTAAGAAAAAAATAAAGAACAAAAAATTTAAATGGTAGCGGCCAAATAGTCGTAAAAAATTATGTGTCAATTAGATTTTGCGAAAAGATATGAAAACTACCTACATATCTATTATGTGGCAATATTTTTGCAATTTGTTATCTCTAGAAATATTTTTAAAATCTAGTTAATTAAAATTCATTTATTTGGTCTCGCACGATCGCTTTGGGCACACCAGCTGAGCAATCGAACTCGATTGGGACGATCTTAGCAACAACGGCCGTTTACACCCATTACACATTAATTTTAATGAAGTGGTTTTTGCAAAGCATTTAAAACCTAAGCCACTTAAAAATACATACGTATGTGTATATATGTAAATATATATAGATTGTAGAGCTGAATTTAAATTATTCGTAAATATATTTAAAAAAGTGTATTTTGGTGTTCACTGTGGCGCAATTTCAACAAAAAAGTGGCAGAGTAAATATATATATTTACTTTACAGTTATCAAAGAAGAAATGACATTTGCCACTATTTGCGAAAATTATAGCAACTTCCGATGGGCTGATTGATGACTTTTGCTCCACCTTGTATGAAGTTTTGCTTTAAACTTCCTTCACGTGACAGCTACGACCGTCAAATTGTGAGCACGGACACTTTCAATTACGTTTGTGAACTTCGACGTTAACTCTTCACATTCTTAAATCGATTAGACAGTTCATTGTTGTTTTTAAACGACTTTAAAAAAGGGTGAAGGTTATCAAATTATCGGAAGACTTTTTTCTAAGTATGTTGCTGGATAATTTTGGACCCCGTGAACCGTTTTCGTTTTTCCTTTTTATCTGAAAGGTGGTACCTCAAGGTTAGTCCCATACAAATTTGATTTAGTTCCGATCATTGGATCATGAAGAAATTAACGGTAATCCAAAATTTGTATATGACCATTCAAGTCCGTTGTAAGGTTTGCTTAAAATGACGTGTTTTATTTTTTACTCCCGTTGTTAGTTTTTATTTCTATAATCTCTCTTGCTCTGTAGGCTGAGTTCGATAAACTTTCGATTAAAATTGGGAACGGCAACTCTACGTAATTCGCATGGTAATTGGATACAAACGAGTTAATTGGCTCTCAGCTTGTTCTAAGGCGAATTACGTGATTCGCTTTGTAATTGGCGCGCTAAGTACGAATGAGAGAGCGAGTTACGAAAGAGTTACGTTGTGGGAACTTATCGTTATCAATCATACAAGGCCAACTATTGATATTTATAATTCCTCCATTTAAGTAGATAAGAACCTGCAATTTTTTACTTCTTTTACTTGTCATAAATTCCTATACCCCTCGGCATAGCCTAAAACAGAACTATCGTATACAGACCTTACTTTTCAAATTCGAAACTTTACCCATTTAACCTCATAACCTCCTCGTTCGCACGCTTGAATGACTTAATTAATTTTTATGTTTTCTAAATTTCCTCAAAAAATTCTATCTAAATTAGAAGGTACATTTGCTTTTTTTCTATTTTTTTGTTCGTAACTAATACACTGTGCAATGGTACTCGTTCGCTATAAGAGTATGCCATCACATATTTGTATTTTTCGCTCTTAATGACGTATCAAAGTCAAATATTACATATTTCTTGGATGACGATTAAATTGAACTTGAAATTCATTACACCCACTTGAATGGCGCATCTCAGTGATATAGTGAAAGGCGGGGAGAGAAGTATGTATTTCTGGGTGTTTACTTACCACATTCCGCTTGCTGGAAATAAATATCAATTAATATATTTTTTTTTTTAACAATTAGCAACATTTCCATGGGCTTATTGAGATTTAAGGAGCAATTTGAATACGCACAGTGACTCAAACAAGAGACCACGTGTTGATTTTTTTTAAATATTCCTAGTGTTTTTCGGGTAAAATTTTTTTGTTAGGTTTCTATAAAGATATTGTCCAAGCTTTAACCAAAACCATATAATTCACAGTTTCAAACTTTATACAAAATTTAAGAAAAATCAACAAATTTTCATAAAAATTTCGCTTTTAAATCTGTATCCTTTAGAACATTTTTGGGTGCGCCGTTTTATAGCCCATAAAATGTTGGTTAAATGAAGTGCAAGTTAAAACGGGTTTTTGCAATTTTTTCCATATTAGCATGAATTTCTTATGAAATAAAATGCGGGAGACCGTTCGCAACAAAATTTCCAAAAATCAAAGGCAGTTTTTGTAAATTGCACATAATTGTAAATAAAGAAGAAAACCCACACGAGCAGTCTCAAAAAAAGTTATCAAAAATCAACGCGATTTTTTAGCCGGTTGAAACTTGCACTTCATTAGACAAAAATTCCAAGGGCTATAAAACTGAAAATTGAATTGAATTTTTCTAAATTTTGTATAAAGTTTAAAACTTGTGATTTACATACATATGTTTATGGTTTTGGTTAAAGCTTGGACGGTATTTATAAAGAAAAATAGCAAAAAAAATAAAAAATTAGCTCGAAAAACATTTCGAATATTTAAATAAACTTCAACACGTGATCACTTGTTTGAGTCACTGTAAGTATTTTGGTCACTTATTGCATCACCACTAACGATGGAAACTCATAGAAATTAAAATCATTTTAGAATGAGATGAAGTTAGCCTCGAATATTAATCATTTTCTATATTCAGCAGACTACTAAAAAAGTAGCTGGAAAAAAAAAATGTGATTGCATTCAACACTTACTAAAAGCCAAATAGGCTAAGCTGGCCACTTGCCACTCTCTTAGTAATCGCTAATCGATTTCTCATGCAAATAAAAGCGATCTATTGTTGATGTCACTGTAGATGTGCCCATTATTTTGAGAGTGACATCGTTTTTTTTTTTTACAAATGACTATAGCCCCGTCAAAAGATACATACATAAATACAAATACTTAGAGGGAATTTAAGCATGATTTACGCATTTTTTGGCGCCGCGCATGCGAACATTTGCCTTTCTTTGAGCGAACATTTTCTCCCACTGCTATGCTTTGCATATCAATTTCGAAAGCATGTTAGTGTAGAAATTATATGTAAATTCAAAACCCACCTCTTTATAGTTGGATACTGAGGGTTTCGCCTTTTTTAACATTTTTCTTTTTTAACATTTCATTTTTGCAGCGCCCGCTGAAATTTTAGCCAATGTGTGCTTATAAATAGTACATTCATACGGACAAAAATACATACATACATTAATCAGTTATTGAAGAGCATGTAGTAAGAGTAACCATGACAGATGATTCACTGTTTGAACGAACAGTGGCGGTACCCTTTCAATATAGCAAATATTTTGCATATTTATGCATTAGAAATACTATTTGCTTTAGGCACTTAATGGCTTACTTCCTTTTTTTTTTGGCTCCGTACGACAGCGTAGCTTTTAGAATAGATTACACCTAGCTTACTAATATTTGTTGTTTACTTTAAGAACGCGGCGGCGCATTTGAGCTCGAAATTTCCGTTTGCCTATTTTTTGGACTTCTACAAATGTATGTGTGGGATGTATACACTTCTACATACATACACATATTCTAGTAAGGTTTTTAACAGGAAACTGTTATCTTAAAAGTTTTGCGGAACACTTGCGAAAGCGCAAAACAATAATTAAAAAATATCTAGGTACATACTTTTGAAATGTGCCAGTTTTAACACCAAACGAACGTTAAATTTAGTGGTTGGTTTTTTTTTCCGTTCCTGCTATGCAAATAAGTACATACAACCATGTGATGTGTTTTGTTTGAATTGCCTTCAATTTCACCGCATGAAATCGGTAAGAGAAGAAAAATACATAGTTCTTTTTTTTTATTGATAACAAAAGCTGGTCGAAATGTGTAGCGAAGTAGAAAAGGGTTATTTTTTCGTTTCAAGACTTCGGTATGCCATATTTTTATAACATGTACGAAAGTAATTAAATAGGTATGAGAATATGTGTGTACATTAGGGTGTGGCAAAATTTATTTTTCCAGCCACCCCCAGATCTGAAGGATATCGAAAATATTTTTTCACTCTGAAATTGGTTAACATAAAATTGTGCCAAAAATGCATTTTTTGTAAAATTGCTATAAAATAGCTACAGAAATATTTTTATTCGATCAAAAAATATTTATGTTTAACGATTTGAAATGCGATCGGCGGCCGCTGTTTTGTAGTGGTTAGCAATGCGCGCTACCATTCCGCAGGGCATGGGTTCGAGCTCAGTTTCCGACCAATATCAGAAAAAAAATTTGTTTTCTAATAGCTGTCGCTCCTCGGCAGGCAAAGGTTAATCTCCGAGTGTATTTCTGCATTTAAAAAACAGCTTATCATAAAAATACGATCGCCATTCGGAGTCGCCGTAAAACTGTAGGTCCCTCCCCTTTGCGTGACAACATCAAGGCGCGCGCCACAAATCGGAGAAAAAGCTCGGCCAAACAGTGACATATTGTGTAAGCGACAATCTGTTGTTATTATTATTATGAAAACACGAGTAGATGGAAAACATGAAAGCTCGGTGTCACCATTAAATGTTAACCTATATATTTCAAACTAAAGCAGGAAAATTCTGGACCACCCTAATGTAGTTACATCTATACATACATAACATATATATGTATGAATGAATTCGTTTGTCACTTTTGAAACAATTCCAATTAAAATGTTTACCAACTCTGAGGCAAACAAAGGCCAATAAAAAAAAAACGACAAATTGCTTAAGCAATAACAAGGCAATCGGTAGTAATACGCAATTTTGTTTCGAACTTAAATTCAATTACAATGTACATAGTACTACTATGGCAATTGTTGAATGATGTAAGCTTAGGCAATTGCATTTTTGTTTTTTTAAATTTAATTCACTCCGCTCTGTCGCTTCATTGTTAAAAGGACTGTATGAATTAAAAATAAACAAAATTTCTAGGTGAAATTCGATCCTTGATAGACATATCTGTCATCGATGATGTTAATGCTAACCTGTATCGATTGTCAGAAGAATTAACTATTGAATTTGAAAGTCAAAATTGCACTCAGTGATGACAGTTAAATCTCAGATGGGTTCTAATATCAAAAAGTAGTTTATACATATATAAACTGCAGATAGGTCGTATTGAATATATGTAAGCCCTCGATACGCATTTCAAGTAACTAAGTAAGTATTTACCGAGTGACGGTATTTTATCTCCGCCACTAGAGGTGGGAAACTATCGATAGTCACACCATCGATAGTTTTCATAATTTCTGGAAAGATTATCGATACTATCGCGATAGTATCATTATTGTCAGAATATCAATCGTTTAGAAAATTTCCGGAAAACTATCGATACTATCGCGATATTATCGTTAAAAAAGTTAATTAATAAAGTGTTAATGATAATTTTGAAAATAATTTTAGTCAGCTGACTGTATGTGAACAGCAAGAAGCGGTAGCTCAATTGAAAGGTAAATTGACTCAATTAAATTTTCATCTGAACTTAATATAGGCGACAAACTTTATTTGTGTTTATGAATAGTTGTCGATAAAACCAAAATTTATTGTTTTTAAATGGAAGTTATCGATTCCTGTTTTTTTATACGTTAAGCTTACTAATATACATATATGCGTGAAAAACAAACTGGGGGTATTCTCAAAGTCTTGCAAGGCTCTCTCACGGTAGACAGAAAAACGCCTAAAATTGCACAAAATTTATTATTTTCACGAAACGAATTTTTGCAGGGAAATTACCTGCGCTTCGAATATTCGATAGAAAGGATAGTAACGGAATTAACTATGTATGTAAAGTAACTATCGATAGTTTTTTTTTTAACCATCGAGAGTGTTGGAAATTTACAATAATCGATACCTACTATCGATAGTACCGTCGATAGTTTTGCACCTCTATCCGCCATCGGTTATGTAGTATGAAAACAAAACTTTTGATAACAGTAAAACAAGCGTTCATTGACTAATAATACCGAAAGGAAAATGTGCTAACGCACAACCCATTTGCTTCGAGGCGCTCTTCTGAAAAAGTAGTAAAACTGAAAGAATTGGCTGCGGGTAGTGCCATATTAGTTATTGTTATTGAAAATTAATTGGATTCCAGTGTTGAAACCATGACGATGATAGTGCCAATGCCATATGAAGGCGCTGCCATGGCTTTTCGCCCTTCTCTTGATATGCGCCGACAAAAAGAGGCTACGAAAATTGAACAAAGTACTGATTTGAAAAGTGCGTACGTTTTTATCTTCTATGAGTTTTGTAATTCCTTTGCTTGTTTTTCTTTACGAAATATACAAAAATAATGCGTTTTTAATTACCACCAATTGGTGTCAATTTAAAGTCAACTAGCCTTAAAATCTTACAAATATTTCGTATATTTAGTTTAAGAAATATTCGATAACTTTTAATTTATTTATTTACCAGGAAAAGTAATATGTTCGCGCACATACATACATACATATCGCACACCGTCTGCAAAAGAGGCACAACTAAAAAATTTGGCATTTTTGAAATTATGCGCTAAAATGTACATACACAGAGCTTTTATTTATCTTTCAACAAAAGCTGTAGCAATTTTTTGTTTTTTTATAATTTTTTAAAGAAAAACTTAAGGCAAAGTCTCAATTGCCCGTAATTACGTAATTATTAGTAATAGGTGCTTGTTGGAAAGTGTACGCTACAAATTGTATTGATGAATGCTTTGACCTCACAAAAGGTTGTTTGTGCAATACCTCTTTTATATACATACATACATAAAAACATGTATTATTTTTTATTATTAAAACAATGATGACTGATAATGAGTAAGTTCCCATTAAAATACTACAAGCTTCATTACAATATTAGCGTATAAATGAATATTAAAATTAAAATAAACATATGTCTGCATCCGCATTTGTTTGCACTCATTAGGGTGTACCTCGGAAATAGTTGAAATATGTGTAAGCGCCAATCTATTATTATTATTAGTTGCGATAGAAGCCTCCTATTTAGTGTATTTTTTAAATTTGACCTTCAAAGGACCGGGATACTGACCTCGTGAGACCAAACTGACCCCGTATTCGGGTTCAGGAAATTTTTCGGGAGACTGGTCGCAAAATGGTGACTTAGTGCCGAAATGTAATTTTTTTTATAAGCACCACCTTTGATTCTACATAAAAATACCTAACTTTTCACATCTTAAAACTAACGATAGCTCTCCATGCCGCATGCGTTTTGACGTGGAATGACCCATATCGTCGTTTAAAATACAAAACCGCGTATCGTGATTATGCAAAACCGCGTAACTGACATTGGCTGCCAAAACTTGGATTTGCTCACACAAGCTCTTGGCTCAATCCTTATCTATTCGTCCTGAAATATTCTAGGCAGATATGCGATTTCTTTATAAAAAAGAGAACCATTTTGAAATATGAGTGTTTTTAGACTCTAGAAAATAATTTCTACAACTTCACATACGCGGTTTTGCATTTTTCTGATACGCGGTTTTGCACTTTAAACGACGATTTGTATGTATGCACATCGTCACCTGAAATGCAAATTAACGTAACAACATCGCAGTGTTACCACTTTGTGAATAATTCCTCAAAACGTGAGGAATTTCGGGAGCGCTTCAGTATTTTTTGAGGATTTTTATTTTCAGAAATTTTCTCTCGATATATTTGCAGATAACAAATGCAACCATGTTTTACACAAGAGAGTTGTTAAATCGCTCTGCAAATTTTTGAACAAAAAACTTTCCGAAATTTTATATAAAGAGTGAAATACACCACACAATCGGCTTGTCAAAAAATTCTTCAAACCTACTTTTCCCATTTCGCCATACACCATGCAAACATGACTCGTTCAAGCAAATTATTTTAGTTTTCTTCCGGATCACAATGTAAAAGGGTTTGGTTTTCTTCGATTTTTCTCTCTTGCGCTCTCATTCGGTAAAAATTCCGTTGCGGATGAGGCGATTTTATCATACAAAACGTAAGCGGTTTGATCAAACGTCAATATGGCGACCAGCAAATCAAAAAATTTTGATTTCTGTTCACATTTCCCTCAAACTGCTTGTAAATAGCCTTGGTTTGTCAAGCCGCTTGTGTGGTGTTTTTCGCTCTTAAGCACATTTGCATTTGCTGCTAAATATTCAAAATGTTATCGATAATTTTTTTCATTCCATCGTTATATTTTCAACTTATATATTTTGAACTTGCAAAGTCTTCTCGGTAACGAATGGAGAGAACACGCATTGTTCGATCATAAGGATACTCATATTGATTCTTCATTAGATCCAGAAAATTATAGAAAAAAAGTGTTTGAATTAAAAAATTCTTCAGGTTCATATAAGTTTCCCAATTAAAACAAAAAAAATATATATCTGCATTACTAATACAGCCCTTTTCTAATGCTTCAGTAGAATGTATACTAGGTAGTTTAAAAATGTGTAGGATTGACTTTAGGACCAGATTGAGCACTGATATAATTGCAGCAATATTATATACAAACCAAGGCATAAAAAACAATGGTGATACTTTGTTTGAAGCGCAAGTACAAATGTACCAATTGAATTGGAGACTGTAATTAATTTTTATACTAAGTAAGAAAATTTTTTGTAATTTGTTCGGATTTTGAGGATTTTTTATTTGTTTTTGAGGAATTGAGTATTTTTTTTTGTGGCAACACTGCAACATCGTCACTGAAATGGAAAAGGTCGTGAATAACTTTTTTTTTTCATAAAACGATGTGGGGAGTTGTAATTCGATGAAATCCATCATAGCAATCAAAAAGTGAATTTTGATTTTTTATAAGTTACGACTTTTTGCGTTGATGTTTGGCAATTTTTTTAGTGGAAGGTGTTGCTCATCTCCATCCAAAATATAATTGTCGAACATAAGTACTTTGTGTGGAAGAACCTGAGTGAGAAAAAATTGCCAAAAATCAACGCGATTTTTTAGTATGCAAATTTATTGAATTTTCCTGAGTTTTGCACAAAGTTTAGAGATTTAGATTCTATGTTTTTTTTTGGTCTAGGACGAACTATATTTTTATAAAAAATTATCGAAAATTAATTAGAATAAAAAACTTTGCGGATATTGCGGAAAATTCTCTGTGCCAATACTTTTGTCCGGCACTGTATATCCATACATACGTACATATGTATAATTTCCTTATGAAAATAAGATAAGATAATTTGCATTTCACACGTTTAAACTTTAAAGTAGAATTTTGCCAGCTCCAGTTGCATTGGAAATACTTACTACATACGGTCTGTATGTATGTATGTATATCACGAATGCGTCAGCCAATGACAATTACAATAACGAATGTAAGAATACAAGCGTATATACAGATATATATTTAGTTCTATAAATTTGTTAGATTCAACAACGTTCGCTTTTCGTCCATTTATTTTTGTACTACGCAAATTAGCATCAAATCGCACTTAAACCAAAAAGACAATAATAAAGCAGAAACAAAAGCATGAGGTAAAACTTAGCATACCTGGTTTGTACGCGAATGAGTTCGTACATACATACATACATATACATATACATATACGTATGTATGTATGTTTATTTGTATTCACTTCATTAGCTTGGCAAATATTTGAGGATCGCTGACATCAGACCCCATTTCTTTGAGGCGTTTAATCAAAAAGCAGGGAGGAGTAGGAAAGGGATTTTATTTAATGGAGTGCAAATGAACTCCATATGATCACATATGTATGTACATTCTTATGCATACTATTTCCATACAGTAGATAACCTCGTTGGAGGCTCACTTGCCACTCGATCAGCTTGCTGATCTCAGTAGCTGTAGAGCGGTCGTATTGCTTTAGCAGCGAATTGGCCGCATTGTTTTTGCGTACATTGAAAATTATTCTGCGCATACAAAAGTATGCTATTTACTCATTGCTCAACTGATGGCCCATTTTCATTTTTCATATGCAAAACACGTTGGAAATCTTCGGCACGAAAGTGTAATTCAGCGCTGATCGTGCTGGGGGCACGAAACAAGTTTGCTAGAACGCAAACAAACTAGGGGTATTCTCTGAGTCTTGCAAAGCCCTTGCACGGTGCACAGATTGCACGGTAAAAACCGGTTTTCGTATGGGACAGCTTTGCAAACCGTGCAATCCGTGCACCTTGCAAGGGCTTTGCAAGCCTCAGAGAATACCCCTACTGTGCTCCGAAAAATGTGGACAAATGTGCAAATAGAAGTAAGAAACAATAAGAGAGAGGTGTCAGAAGAGGCACGTATGTACATGTGTATGTACGTAAAATTATAGAGTGATCGCGATCCACTAAGAAAGTTACAAAGGCATTTGTTACATTGAGGTACTTAAATATTTCGCTTCAACATCAAATCAAACAATGTGAAACTAAAGTTTTACTACGTTTTATGTTCTCTCAGCCCTAAAACTTTTTCTTACCATCTCACTACTATATCAGTTTGGATAATAATGCCCTTATTACAGACTGACTTACAATGGAAATAGTGATATTTTAAAATATTTGGTAATGCTTCACTGTATATAACTGAAAATTTTTAAGTTGAGCTACTCTAAATTTGTTTTCCAGCTCCGAGTTAGATTTATTTATGTAGTACAAAGAATGCCGAAAGATTGATCTTAATGCCGTAAGAACGTCCTAATAGCCTCAAAGCGCTCGGGATATGCTATTCTGGGCGAGCTTGGACATTCACACTAAACATAAAACGTGTCTTGGTTCTGTTATATTTTACATTCAACTGTCAGCTTGGCTTCTGCTGCTTACATTGGACAATTCGTCGTTTGTGGTTCGTTACGCTTTTTGATTATCGATTTCATTCTTTTGTAAATTTATTAGTTTCTCGAGCGAAGCACAACAAAATATGGGTGGCATTGGCATGCAAAACAATTTATGTGCCCCAAGCGTGCCAGGCAGAAAAGAAATGAGGAAAATAATGAATAGCGAAGAGATGAATGAACAAGCAGAAAGCCGTGAAGTGGAAAGTAATTGAAGGGCTTTTTTTTTGCGCTCTCTCTCTATAAACCAGAATAACTGTAAAGAATACTTTTCTTTTTGTTCGTAATGTAGTAATTCAATCCAAGATCGCAATGATATGTACGAAGAAGACAATCCAATGTGCATTTATTTGAATAGAAACCAAGAAACGGAAGCACGAAACAATAAATTGCAATAACGGATGGCTAGAAATGCGAGATTTCATTCAGCTAACTTTGCTACGAACAATTTTTCCTTCCACATCGAAACGAAGGCATCACCACCCGCAATCGTTTGTTATGCTCGACTAACCACTACACCTACATATGTACGAATGAGCGCAGTTATCAATTAACCAGTTCCAAGTACCCCCTCTTCAGCCAAATAGTAAACATCTCATCAAAAGGTCAAACACTGATTGGCAGCTGAATGCCCTCCCAACAGCCGTGGCATCGTTTATACAAAGTTGAAAAACTAAGCGCGCCTCCAACAACAACAAAGAGGCCAAGTGATCATGGATCACCTTCATAGAACACGCCGCAAAATAATTCGATTAATCATTCGAGTGCTCAGGTTTCCGAGTAGTTTGTCTACACTTTTTTCATTTGAAAAAAATTTAATTTTCAACAGCAACTGGGCAGAGATCAGCAGCAATGCCGCCGTCACTCGCTTACTCGCTGATGCTGATTTGTAAATACACCTCAGCTTAAATTAAACAGAAAATCTTAATTAATAATTCCGTTGTGCGGCGAACAAACGGCCAACAAGCAGGCGGACGAGCAGAGGCGCACACGGTAGGCAGCGATCATCATCATCACCCATGCGAAAAAGTGCGATTAATAAAAATGGTTGGGTATCAGATTATTTGGCTTGGCTTATTTGGCCCCTGCCACATATCGAATGAACAAGGCTAGTTTCGCAGTATGGAATCGGGGCAATTTTAATTAATTTTTTGATATTTTTTTAGTTGATTGTTGAATTGCTTTATTATAAACGATCTGCAAGTACATACATACATATGTACATATGTAAATTTATGGAAATATTTTTCCAATTGCAACAAATTTGTGTTGGCTTCAGATCAGCTCGAAAACTCTTAAATGCAAACAATAAACACAGATGTGAATTAATAAAACATTCTGAGCCGAGCCGAGCCGAGCTGAGTTTATTTAATTAACATACGAGACGGCAAAATTGCACTTTGGAGACAAAAAAGCAATTTGCGAATCAAATTTATATGTGAATTTTTGATTTCGGTTTGCAATCTCGTGTAAATGACTCATGGCCAATTTTGGTTAAGTTTACTTTAGGTGTGCAATTGAATGAAATGGAATCGAAATTTTACGAGATAATTTGCCCAACTGTTGTGCGAAAAAAAAATGTTGTCTGGGATTCGGGGTGCAAATGAGTGGTGTTTTAAAACAATACCGCTTAGAATTGAGCCATTTTTGCGTCGAGACCATTAAACGCATATTCGTAAGTGAAAATAAAATACTTTAAATGAGCTTTTATTTTTATGAGTCTTGCTTACAGAGCTTCAATTGTGGATGACTAATACTTAGCTTTAAAATTTATTAAATAAGTAATATGAATATTACATTCAGCAAGCTGGTATTAATTGAATCATACAAAGTACTAAGCGGGTTTACATTGTTGTTGCATGATTTATTATTATTATTATTTTTTATTAAAAAGTTAACCTTTGTAAATATTATGAAAGTTTGAGCACGATTTTAATTGAAAATGCTGGCAGCAGTTATTTGCACCAATTTTTCTTTTTGTCCGTTGGTTATAGGCAATAATTGCTTCATGTCAGAGATAGCGAAGTAATTATAGAAAATTACTTTTTTTGTTGACTTGTTGATTTCCCCAACGAAATGCGCTGCACTACTTACTTCGTTTTTGCAGTCCTTGAATCAATACTCAATGACTGAGTATCAATGTGTGTCACTCAAAGTGTTGTAAATAGATTAAAAAAAAAAAAGTTTTATTAATTCAATGTAGGTACATTTATGTAGGTTGCCAAGAGGCGAAAACCATTGCAATAATTTCAAAAGAAATCAGAATGAGCTCATACTTATTCTTGTAAATTTGCTTGGCAGTACGTACTTAGTATAAACAAACATACATACATACAAACATATTTTTGATAAGGATTCATCAAGTGACAAGCAAAGTTGATTAAAAGATATAGATATGCATAGTGGAGTACGAAAGTGAAGGTAATGCATTAGCACGTACAAGTTACTGTAGTATATGAGTACATATTGCATTATCTGTGTATTTGTCTGCATATAGTAAATCATTCTTAATAATGGCGGGCTGCACACAACTTTGACTGACTGATAAAAGTATTTGCGCCTTGTTGCGAATTTCGCTATAGACCTGTTTCTATGTACCTAGATAGTCGAGCCTATGTATCTATGCCTGAACCCAACGTAGTTTTGATTTTCGTAAAAACTACGAAAGTGGTAGATATCATCGAATCTGCACAGATTTCAATGCAAACGTTGTCCATATCGAAAGTAAAGTTTTAACGGCATCAGTGCCACGCGTACCCAGGAATTCGTACATAAAAAAAGTTCTTGATTCCTATTCTGTTCAAAATACTCCGACTTGGATGTGCAAATTAAATTTTCTGTTTGAAATAAATGCATATAGTATACATATAGTATAGTACATATAATGAAACGATTAAAATTAAAAACATTTACAGCACTCGTGGTATCAGTGAAAAATTAGGCCAAGTACTTCGGAGTGATTTGCAACAACAAGATGTTCTGATGCTGATGGTAATACAGCGGAATGCATTAACCCTAGAACACTAATGTTAGTCTATTCGACTAATACAGTTTATGTTTTGTGGTGAAGTTTCTTGAAAATGCATTTTTTGAAATCGAATTTTCGTTAATTAAGCTACAACATAGCGGCATAACTTTTATTTTATTTTGCTAAGAAAGCATTAAAACAATAAAGTATGGAATATTTTTTTAAGATTGATGATTTAAAACTTAAAAAAGAAAATCAGTGCTAAATGGATGTTAGTCGGTTCGACTAATAATTAGTGTTAACGTATTAAAAATATGATTAGTGTTCCAGAGTTAAGGAAGGGGCCTTCCACTTTGCAAAAAGCAAATAAGTACGGATATAGTAACTATACGAAAATTGCCCGCCCGACTACATGCTATTGGGTTTAATATGGCAGCCTTCACTCAGGAATTCAACAGTGCTTAGAAGTCTGCAAAGAATAAAAAAAGAAGCGCCCATCTGTGTAAAATCGCAACTATTTCGAAACCCATCAGAATTTACCGACAGTTGTGGTAGCAACTCGACTCGATTGGTAGAGCAGACCTCGCCATACATAACCCTAGTCCATAATGCTTTATAAAGATAGCTCCTCATTCCACTATAGTGTACATCGAGCAGGATATGGTAGGTATACCAATGGCCATATTTAAGTAATTTCTTAGAGATCACTCCATTCCAGTAGCCACAACTTTTCGTGCTGTGCAAACCTTCAGGATTACTTGGCCTTCCAAAAAGTGGTAGTGTAAAGGCTCTGGTAAACGATGAGAATTATTCTTATATCTAATTAGCAATGAGAATGGATTTTTACTCACATCGTGAGAATTATTCTCATCGTATTCGACTCCATTTCGACAGCATTTTTAAAGAAATTCTTTCTTGGTGTTGTTTATTACGTTTCGCATCAAAGTAGGAACCTTGTGCTAAAATTGTTTCTTAAACAAGTAATTTTTTAGCAAAAAACAAAACCGACTTCAATTCTCATATAAAAATTTTAGAGTACCGTCAATTTCTTCATCATCCAATGATCGGATGTAAACCAAATTAGTATTATTAGTAGTTTAAAATAGAAACACGAATTATAGAAATCGGTTAACGTGGTCCACTGTTATGCGGTAACATATGTACATAAAAAAATTATTCTTTTTTTGAAGTCGATAAAAAAAAAATTGAAAATTGAAATTAAGTGGTATAGATAATGATGATTTCTAGTTTTCAAACTCTCATTTCCGAATGTAAAAAAAAAAATTATCAATTAATAAGTGTTGATATCTAATCTGCATCAAAATTCTTACTTCCAACAGAAAAGATAATCGCTCGTTCATTATAAGAAAGTTGTCTTCTTTCTCTCACTACAGGTTTCATACTTCTGTTAACTTTACACTTAGGGCCAAATTTACAGGGCGTAGTTAACTCAGAATCGGCAGTTAAGATATGTATGTTTCGATC
The DNA here is from genome assembly GCF_001687245.7 of Rhagoletis zephyria. Taxonomy (NCBI): domain Eukaryota; kingdom Metazoa; phylum Arthropoda; class Insecta; order Diptera; family Tephritidae; genus Rhagoletis; species Rhagoletis zephyria. The sequence goes on along the minus strand of NW_016158830.1, from coordinate 13,562 downwards.
ACTAAAAGGACACCAGGAAAATCATTTAATGCAATCGGCATAACCGGAACACGCAATATTAGATTCATATATATATGTAAATATATTAGTTATTGTCCTGTTGTTAGTATGATTTTTTTTCTTACCTAATTTAACCCTAGGAGGGACAAGTGATTCCATTTTGAGTTTAAACATCAAGATCCTTTCGTTATTTGAGGCACGATCTGAAATTCCTTCCATAATTTTTTGCGTCAATGCTTTATGAACATAATATCACATCATTAAAACATGTCTCGATTAGTCACAGTTGGTAGAATACAAATTTGCTTTTAACTTATCAACATTGAAAATTGGCTACTGGGCCGAAACTGCAGTGTATAACTGCAGCTTTTACTTTATTGTGAATCAAATTAATTTAATCGATACTAATAATTTGCTATAAAGTATTTAATGAGCTCAATACAATTACTTAAAATACATATACAATCGCTATTAGCGAAAACAATTTCCTCCAATTAGTAGTCATATGAAAACACGCATAATTACCGATCTCGAATTGCATAAATGCATGTTATACTTACATACATATGGTCACCTGAAATGCAAAATAAAAAATTCACTTTTTGATTTATTATGATGATGCATTTCATCGAATTACAAGTCTCCACATCGTTTTAAGTAGGTATGTAAAAAATATGCTGTTAGTTGCGGTTTTTATTATTTTTATTAGTTATTTATTTTTGTATTTTTTTTTTTGTGCACTGCAAAGTTAAATGCCAACTTGGTATATGCGATAATAACAACTGCCTTTTGGGAATGTATGTATGTATTGGCGTTTCTGTCAAAAACCATTTCTGTGGAATGCTGTATGCCAAATTCCGTCTGTCTGCTGCAGCACTGGTCATTGCAGCAAGTACCGAATACTGGTCAAACCAGGTCGTTGGTTTCATTTTAAGCATACATGTGTGTAAATAGGTAAATAATGCGCACACCTTGCTGGAAAATTCTGAGATAGACGAACAAGTTTCCGCAACAACCCAAGAGCAGCTTAAGTTGGACATTATCAGATATTCTGTGTGTAATTAAAACTTGCAATCAATTTTTACCCAATTTTCTGAGGTCTGAAACTTTAAACTTAGCGCAGAACCTGATGCTAATGCAATATGAAAGATAAATTAATCTGCTGGTTAGCGCAGGAGTGGAGATATTTGGAAAACCCGTATTTATGGTACGATTTGTTTCATATTTGGAACGTATGTATATTACTTAGCCATAGATGCTTTTAACTAATGCTTATGCCCCTTTACAAAGGAGGGAGGCCATTGAAATTTCCATACTGGAAAATGCGTTGTAATGCCTTGGAAAATAAGATAAAATTTGCGGATAAGTTATTTGGCTACATTCAAAATGTACCTAAAATTATGTACTTGCACCGATCATATGTACGTTCAAATTTAAGAGCCAAGGTACAATTCTACCTAGTTTTACGTCACTATGTCGCACTACATGCTCGCTCTTTCTTCTTCGAAATGATTCCTTACTCTCTCATTCCCCCACTAATGTGACGTCACACCCGGTTGCTCTCAGTTCGATTGGCGATTGGATTGATTCCTAATGGGAACGAACTGCGCATGCCGGAGTCTCTTCATGATTCTGATTTTACGTATATCGTGAAAAATAAATGCACTTTACCAAAACCGCATCGCTGATTTTTCCTGCCGGGAATTCTTGAGTTTACACGAATAATTTTACATTGTTGCCTTTTCTCATACAAATACTAGTATGAGTATGAATGTATGTGTCTGCAATGCAAAGTGTGTAAAGAGACTAAAAAAGCTGAATTGAATCAGTCCACACTATGTAAGTTGAAACCAGTTAAAAAACCTAGAAAGCCACCGAACGAGATCGAAATCGACCGACGACGATCAATTTGCGCGCGTTTTAAGCTTGTTTTACTTTTACTGTTTTTGTTATTGTTTTGTTTATTTTTGCTGACGGTAACAAAAGCAAACACGACAACAAAATTAATTGCAAAAATTACGAATTAAAAAAAAAAAACAAATTAACAAAAGTCAAAACATGCAACAGACAAAGTCAACAATAATAATAATAACCATATTGGCATACAAACAAAAAATATTCGTACAAAAAAAAAAACGATTAAATCTTACATACTTGAGTATATATGTATGTACATACATAAGTATGTATGTAGATGATTTATAACACAGGTATGCATCGCGTAAATATGTAAAGCGGCGGACGTAAGTGGGGCAAGAAGTAGAACTTGAATATTTCAAGGCTAAAAAATGTTATTGCGCACCTGAAAGTCTCGTTTTTTTTTTTTTTTGAAATGTTAAATATTGGTGATAGTTATCCAACAATAACATACATAAATACAGCCATACAAACAAACGCATTCCTAAGTACATATGTATGTATGTATGTATGTATATAAATATGGAATCCATTTATAGGAGACACAAGACGCTGTCTATAACTGCTGGCCAACGTCATTAGAATAAAGCCTTACTTCTACTTAATGCGTCATCTCGTACCGGCTGTGGGCGTAAAGTTACAACTGTCAAAGGTTAAATAGGACAAATTGATTGTTTTTTTTTTTTTTAATGAAAACGAATAGCGAATACAATTACCAACACATTGCCAAGGCATTTACTTACTCCGGTGCAGTAATGATATCAAAAGTTGAACTTAATTTTATACAGTTCAAGCCAAGCCAATTATGGCTGGATGGAGTCGCTAAAGCGCTAGATATGCTTACATTGCCGCGTAGAACCAGATGTGGAAAAGCAGCGCATGTGAAACAGGGTAGTGGTTATACTCCGACTCCAGGATTTAGTCCGTCATAGCCAGAACTTAGTCAGAATAGTAGATGACAATTAGGTACTGCCCATTTTAGCTGCTGAATTTGATAACTTGAAACACCGGGAAACTCTTCGCCTGCGAGATGACCCTCAAATTATCTCTACCTCTTTATGGATTGTGAATTTACCTACAGGTTCCAAGTGTATTTTTGCTAAGAAGAAGCTTCTCATAAAAGTCCATTTGCCGTTCGGAGGCGGCGTAAGATTGCAGGCCCTTCCGCCAAAAATGACACTATTTGGTTAATAAAAACGTGGTGTACAGTCCACTTCGAAGAGTGTCGATTTTACGGTTTTAGTTCCTATTCAAAGCGGGATACTCAAAGTGCTTTTGGAAAAAGATGAAATTTTTATATGATTCGGGAGCCTTGTGCATACCTGCTGTTATGTATAATTATTCGTACATATACATATGTACATACCAGATTAATAAACATTAGGCTGACCGGGAATTTTTTCATAGCCTAAAAACATATGTTAGAGTTCAATTTGTATCATAATTCTATTGGTTGGAAGATTTATGGTCGGAATTATTTTTAATTAAATAAAATCTTAAAAAGAAAAATGCATTTGCCCATATAAAATACAGTGGCGCTCACCGAAATGGCACAGTTTTATTTTTTAAAATATTCACAATGTTTTGCGTGATAAATTTTTTCGCTAATTCTTTTTATAAAAATATAGTAGATTCTATAACGTAAACCATATAAGTCAAAGTTTACAACTTTGTGTACAGTTCAGGAAAATTTAACAAATTACTAAAAAAATTCCATCAAACTTTTCAACTTTTTTTCAAAATTTTTACAAATTTTTTGGGTTATCATGTTTTGAAAAATCTGTAAAATCCCGTTGATTTTTGAGCATTTTTTTTCGAGAGTGTTGCGCATTTTCTTCCATATAACGCGTAAACAAAATCTATTTTTATATGCCAGAAAATACGCAACTTCCTCGACAAAAAAGAAATTAAAATTTTACATAAATAACCGATTAACCAGTTAAATATTAACCGATTTCAAAATAAAAAAAATATGGGTCTGCTTATTTTCCACTTTCCATTTTTCTGACGGGTGGCAGGAAGAAAATTCCAAAAGTTGATTTTACTGTGTATTTTCGGAACACCCTAATGTACATTCATGCCACCAGCATCATTTTTCTCCACTTCATGCGCACTTTAGTGCAATTATTTCGCCATCGTTTTTGTTTTTTTTTTTGGTTTGTTCAATTTCATTTTTACTCCAAGATTCATATTGCAACAAGCGCAGATCCAGCGGCTCACAGCTGCAAGTACTGCACCATAAAATTAAAAATAGACATGCAAGTATGGCTGTGGTATGTGCAACACATGAATTTACTTTCATGCATGCAACTGTATATATGTACATACATACATATACATCTCTTCATAGATGTACATATGTGTATGTATGTACATATGTATGTGTATGGATGCTGCTATTCCGGCTGTTGCACAATACATATGCAGACACCTAATTGTGTGCGATCAACGTGTTGCATACTGCAATACCACCAGCAAAGTCGAAGAAGTGCGTACATATTTATCTACATTAGGGTGGTCCAAAAACAGTTAAGTCGGAATTGTAATGCTCTCACCCCCTAGGATTGTTCTATATCAAAAAAAGTATACTACTATTTTTTTATTTTGAAATCAAAAAATATTTAGAGCTCGCTCAAAGCGCTCAAAGTTTTCCATGTTTTTTTATATGGGAAAAATAAAATGTTTCGTAGAAATGGTATAGAATTCTTGAAAGTCAATATTTTTCGATCGAAAAACTCTGGTTCTCTTTAGGAGACTTTCAATAATAATACCCAAGTTGTCTATTTAACCATTTTTTAATACTAACGATTTTTTATTGGTCGCCACATTGCATTTTTCGGGGTTTTTGTGGGTTTTTGGCCGACCTATAAATTATAGTTGCGATGAAAAAATTGTTAAATAAACAATTGGGTGTTATTATTGGGAATCTCCTGCAAATGAACAGAGTTTTCTGGTAGAAAAATATTGATTTTTAACTACGAAAAGTTGTTTTTCCCCATATAAAATACATGGAAGACTTTGGACGCTCTGGGCGACCTCTAAAAAATATTTTTTGATTTCAAAATAAAAAATAAGCGTATATTTTTTTAGGGATAATTCCGACTTTACTTTTGCACATGCATTTTTGGGCCACCCTAATGTACATACATAATTGCATGGGCAAATCCATATGTGCCCACTCGCATATATGTATGTATGTACTTATGTATGTAGTAGAGAAAAAGTGCTGCGAAGTCAAGTCACTCGGATAACTTCAACGCCACTCCGCCTTGTGTTGCATTGCGATTGGTGGTGCATTGCTATGTTGTTGGCCTTGGCGATCGGTGCGCGCAATTCCTTATAAAAACTGCTTGATGGCATCAGCCGTGAACAACAGCGGGCAGCAGCTATGAGACTATTGGCAGTGTTGATTTGTTGTTGTTTCAATTGTTGCTCATCTTGCTTATGTTGCAGATGGATGGATGGATGGATGGATGGATGGATGGATGGTATGTTTATTTTCACTTCTCTTCGCAGTTTGCATCCATATTATTCTCTATTTTCCTTATTTCATTTACACAACTTTATTGTTTTCTGGTAAATGTTTATGCATTTTATTGTTTCCGTACGCTATTTTTGATTTCTGTTTTTTTTTCAGAAATCGCAGCACATTTTTGACTTGGTCTGAAAGGCTTTATACATTTTTTGTTTACATGCAGTTTTTGACAAAGTTTCGATACAATCTTGAAACGGGGAGTAGTATCGAACTGGGAAGTATCACAGCACCCACTGTATTCACAAGACTCCAGTTTATTTCAGCCGATGCAGTCAGCCCTCACTGGGGAGTACTTTTACTCTTACCACAGTATCTATCGAAGTTTGGCTCCAAAATTGCATCACCTCGAAAGATGAAGAATTATTCAGCGATGGAATTGTTAGAGGGAGACAATATGAGTGTCAAACGAAAGCTTTGATCTGAAAACTTGTAACCATGTATGTTATGCATATCGTCGAAGTTTTTGCAAAAGCGCCCATCGACCAGTTGCAAAACCGCCTAAATCGCCGTTGTGGCAAAAATGAGATTTGGTAACCCTGAACTTCAGGCATCGAGATTTATGCATACAAATCGTTAAATCGTTATTAAAACAAAAGATTTGTAAAATAATAGCAAGAGAAAATTCCGCCTATCAAGGCAATACCTTCAAAGGATAAACCGTTTTTTCGCTCTCCTGTAAAATTTGAGTGCCGTTAGATATGCGGTTTGGCAATTGGTCGATGGGCGGTGTCGAAGATATGCTATTCCTGGTACCGACCCAATCCCCAGCAAGATCTTGCAGTACGCGGGAGCGACTACAGGACTGATGAATCGGTAGCTACCAGGTAAACTCCGTCGATTACTGACCGTTAATTTACTTGCCGTATATTTCAGTGATTGCTTTTACAAGGCAATGCCCTAGGCGGTAGTCACCATCGGCTCTTTCTGCACTACCGGGAGTTACTAAAGTAGTTACTTGCGTGATTTTCGGACTCCCTCCTTCGTACTTTTCGTTATTCTGCTTCCGACTGGTTCAACTCTGCACTACCTTGCGCACTACCACGGGTCAATAGAGTAGCTACTTACCTAGGAGTCGGTGCAGTAGCTCCAGTACTGCTGGAGTCAATCGCTACTTTTGAACCGCTACTGCACCGACTCGTAGGTAAGTCGCTACTCTATTAACCTGTGGTAATGCACGTGGTAGTGCAGAGTCGAACCAGTCGGAAGCAGAATAGCGAAAAACTACGACAGAGGGCGCCCATAAACCACGCAAGTGACTACTTTAGTAACTCCCGGTACTGCACAAAAATACTGTGGCCCCTTATCTAGTCGGACATACAAAAAGACGTAACAAAAATCGTCGCTGAAATGTAAAAAGCCGTAACTAATAAAAAATTAGGATACATATCTAAGGGCTTTTGACCAAACAACCTCTGTGCTTTCTGTAGATTGGAATTTAGAGTTAAATATAAGGAACTTCCATTTAAAAAGTTGACATTTTTATTTAAGTTTCATTAGGATAGCATCTTGAACTGCTACTATTAATGACTAAACATTTCGAGAGCTCAATAGAAAATATATGATTGGCTAATTTTGTTGTTGTTTGAACACATTAAACAACAACTAAATTATCCAATTGCGCTATTTATGCTATCTATGCACCGGATCGTGAATACCCCTATTAAATTATTGCTTCAAGAGAAAATAAGCTCACTCGAGAGAAGTTGTTTTGTCAAAAGTCCACAGATACATACGTATGTATGTACATATGTATGTATGTATGTACATACAGAGGGGTACGTATTTGCGAACAGGTTCTATCGCATCAGATTCGCTTTCAGTATAATTGCTCTAATTGAACACAAATAACTATATTATACAACATAAAATAGACACCATACCATTAACACTTTTGCGAATGTTGCATAATCGCATTAAAAGCCACTTCACCTGCGCCAAACTCCACAAATCGCACAATTCTTCAGTTCATTTGTGTGATGCTCGTTGAGGGTCTTATTCGTTTTATTATTATTTTTTTGACAATTCAGTGTACCCCAGATAGCAATCATAATTGCGTGTACCAAAGTAATAAAATAAATACAGCCGTCCAACAGCAGCTTGCACTACCACCGATCAGGGCAGCTCTGGCTGGCTCAACCAAGTCAGAGTTAAAATACAAAAAGTGTTGAGAGGCAAGCATTCATGTGGTTGCTTGGTCTGTTGGTTCGTTGGTTGTTTGGTTGTTTGGTAACCGCTTGGCGCACACCAACAATAAAACATTTTCTGGTGGTGCTGGTGCTGGTTTCGAATTCAGTATTGTGTTTGGTTAACTGGCATCACACAAATACTCGTTTCTTTGGTTGTATGTTTTTCTTTTGCTGGCTGTTGGGCTGTTCGGAATGCGGTGGAAGTGACATTCAGCCATCAGCACACAAGAATCCGCGCCCAACCCGCCGAGCGACGGTCGGTTGGCCAGTTGGCAGAGAATTAACAGTAACAAAAGTATCGTGGAAACCTCATAATTGCACGTCGCCAAGCAGCAGGGCACCACACAAGCGGCACGCAGCCAAGACCCCGTTTAGTGAGCCAACCAACGACTACAGCAGTGGCGGTGGAGCAAGGTGTCTCCAACGTCCAGCCAGTAAGTCAGTCACAGGTGTTGCGCTACATGTGACCGAGCGCGCTGCTGGCTATGTGAATGACTGATGGATGATATGATGCCATATTTACATAATATGCGTATGTAAGTACATATGTATGTACATATGCATGTACTAGCGATGTTAATTTTTTCGCTTTTTACGATCCCGGGATTTTCGGGATGTCGTTATCACAATCCCGGCATTAGTCCCGGGATTTAGATATTCATTACTTTTCCACAACTTAAATCGAAAAAATTGCTTCTAAGTATATGTATTGTTTGAGAGGCTCTCCTACCATAAAATAAATAATAAATAAATGGGTTTGAAACCTACTTTTTTACTTAAAGTGGCGTTTGTATTTATTTTCCCTCTGACGTCAGGATTTATTTTAAAGAACTTTGTAATTTCAAAGATATGACTAATTCCAAAAATTATTTAAAAGCTTCAATGCAACGTAGAATTAAAATATGGGTACCAAAGGTAAGAGGAAATTTCTTTAGAATTAAAAAAAAAAAATTTTTTTGGATTAACAAGGACGATAAAGTTAGAACGACGAAATTCGAGGATGTTATCGAGTTTATACAAGTCCTTTACATATAATTTTTTCAAAAACAAATATTGCGAAACATCAAAGACAAAATTTTAAACGGACATTTTCAACACTTACCAGTCCTTCTGCACCAAAAACTTGAATCTGTTTAAATTCTACAGGATTTCCTCTTCAATTTGATACTCACACTTCTTCTCTAAGCCCATTTCTCAGAATTTTTTTTAAATCATGTTGTTTTCGTGAATATATTGATATTTGTGTTTAAAATTTACTATCGCGCGATGTTATATGTATAATCAGCTAGACATTTATAAAAAAAATATTAATTGGCGATGGCATTTTTTGTTAATGTCATTAGATTTGCACAGTTCAATCGATTTAAAAAAAAATGAGGTGTCAAAGGAAAAAGCTTGACCTTCCGATTTGCAGTAAGGTTCTTTTTTTCGAAGAGGGTTGCAACCTGTGCGAAAAATAAAAAAATGTGGGCTGTTCGTTAGATTACAGGAAATGAGGTGTGAAATGGAAGGACTTGGCCTCCAGATGCGCAATCATAAATTATTTTTTAGTTGGGTTGCAACCTGTTTAGCTGTCAATCGCGCATACGAGGCCGGCTAGTTATTAAATAAAAAAAGAAATATAGCCAATACTGGTCAAGAAAAGGAGGTTCTATTATTGCCATCAGTGCAAATTACAAATCCCGAATATCCCAAGATTACTTGCCAAGAGTCCCAGGATTTTTGGGACCCTAAAAAGGCCGGGATCCTAGGATTCCGGGATTAACATTCCTAATACATACATATGTACATAAGTAAAAATCTATATACTCGACTGACACACATACTTACATACATATATACAGACGTGCATACATATGTAAATAGTCATATTAACTATGTAGGCTAAGCCTGTATGGCCCAGTGAGGCGCTTGTCAGAATTTACACTAAGTTGGAGATTTGTTTAGCTGCTCTGCTATTTGTCTCAGGCCGGTAATCGTGTTCCCTTGCGCCTTCTAAGATACGCTTGGCAGCGCAGGCTTTTGCTAGTTGGCTGTTAAGGTATCTATCTACGACCCTCTCATCTCTTTTGATCCGCAAAATAGATTTTCGTTTCCTTTTTTAACTTATATTTTTTACGCTCAAAAACAGTTAAGAACAACAATGCTAATGTTTACATACATATGTATGTATGTATGTATGCATGTACGGTGTTTGCGCATTTTTGTCCATTATTCTGGTGCAAACACAATGCTAAATAGAATGCGATCTTGGGCGCTACGCTCCGTTTCGCACATTGTGGCCATACAAAAAGCACAGTGAAAGGCGCGCCCGTCTAGTTGAGTGACTCTCGTCTGGCTGCTGTTAGACAACATCTTGTCTGTTAGCTTGATGTTTTGCATTTTCTGTTGGTTGTTACTACAATACATATTTACACTGGGAACTTTGACAGCAGCGAAATTCTATACAGAACTCATTTTCCACACTGTCGTTGCTTTTTCGATTTACTACTTGGAAAAACGGCCCTAAATCTGTTAACTGTATCTAATGTTTTGTAGAATACGAAATACAATTAGGGGTTTCACAAGGCGTATTAAGTGTCGTAAAATCTTAATCAGCCTGGAGATGAAGCGAAGAATAACTCTTGCCAACAGTTGGTACTTTGAAAATGAATGCTCTACAAATATATCTCTCATCATGCCCGTCCTTTTATACGGCGCAGAAACGTGGACGATGTCGAACAAAGATCAGAAGGCTTTGGGGGATTTCGATAGAACTATTATACGCAAGATCTACGGATACAGCGATTGCGCTGGCTAGGATGCGTTGTACGCATGGATGACGAAGCTCCGGTGAAAAGATCCTTCGACTCTACACCCATGGGTGGACAATGAAAGCAAGGGCGCCTACGAACGCAACGGAGGGACCAAGCGCAGACGCAAATACGCACAGGAGAGAGGCTTTTATAACAAAAATATAAACATTAAATATGTAAATGAAAGAAATAAAGCCAAACTGGTCAAAATGTCACTTAACTCAATCAGCTGACCACAAGGGTATGTATGTATTAATAAAAGCAGCCAAATTGGCCCCTAAATAAGTTGGATGTATGTATGTGCATATGTATGACATTTTTTTCGAGGTAGACCTTCCGCTGGCAACGCGCATATAATCTTTTGACTTCGAAACTTATTTAAAATGCATTTAATGAACATGCTCACATGCCCGCTTTCTACTATTCAATTTATCTAACTTTTCAGTACCGATTTTATACAAGTACTTATGTACTATTTGAAGGTATAAAATGGATTCCTAAAAATGTATTTTCAGTTTTTAATAGGCAAAAAAATGTATTAGTTTTTAAATGCATTGTGCTGACAAATCATACATATGTGTGTAAATACATACATACATTTCTTTGGATATCTTCTTTAGGTCCCGAGATATTGACCAAAAATTGTTCGGTAATTTTGTTAAAATTGAGTTAATAATTTAGTCATACTAAACTAATCAAGATCTTGAATATGGCGTTATTCACTTTTGAAGATCTCCTCTAAGGGCTGTTTACATACGACTCTCCTCGCTTTGCTTGACAGTTCGAACTTTAAGACAAAGCATGAATAAGGTATGCTATAATAAATGCTTTGGCAGCTTCTGCGTTCTCCTTTTCCTCTATATCTTATCGGTGTAAAATAAATAACAATATAATAATATGCATTAATGCTAGCAATAATAATTCATATTTACTTTGTTTTTGTCTTTAAATGCATGTGCAAGCGCGCGAGAAAAGATACATGTAAACAGCTGATTGCCAAAGCGCGCAAAAGTTGAGAGTTGCCCATGATTTTGTTTCGATTTGCTTTCTGCGCATTCTATTTAGCAAGACTCATGTAAAATAATGTGTTGAACTTATCTGTCACAGCGGAACTCTGATGCAAATCGAAGCAAAGGTCATATGTAAACAGCCCTTTAGTTTTCGAAATTGTGAGTAAAAAGTATCGTTACTTAAGTACAAATACACACAAAGTGTCTGCAAACTTGATGACAAATGTACCTAACATACGACAAAATTTTACTAAAGAAATTCCTTCATAAACTCAAAACTAAAAATAAACAATAAAAATAAAATAATTCTAGAATTGTGTGAGCTAGTAACATTCTCCGGGACTTGGAGAAAATCTATCTTCGAGTTTTTAAGAAACTGCATTCGAAACTTCAATCGCAATTTCCCAAAACCTGCCGAAAGTAACATACGACAATATTTTATCCAGGCGACGATATGTACTATGTATGTATGTACATATATCATTTTCTCTCTAGGAATCAATTACTTAAGATCTATAAATGAATTTGAATTGTAATTTCTTACCTTTAACAGCTTCGTAGTATCCCAAATCCAGCGTGAAGGTTTTATTTTAATCCGTGTGTGGGGAGGGGAAATAAATTTATTAGTGAATAGTCACTGCTGTTGTGCTACTGGTAACTTTCTAACTGGCTTCACTTGTGCTAATAGCTACTGGCGGCCAAATGCTGGTTATTGTTGTTGTTGTGGCTTAAAACGAATATACCCAAAAAGGTCAAGTTGAGATGCTGCTGCAGACAAGCTATGTAACTGAAGGCAATGGGCGCTCAAAAAATTCACTTGTTGTTGCTGCTTTTATTTTTATTATTGCTAGTGATTTTGAATTTTGGTTGTTTCTTTCTTCTTATAATTTTATTTATTTGTTTTTTTTTCTGTTTTGCGTATTTCGTTTTCTACCTTTTCGCCGACGTTGCTCAAAAGTACGTACATACAAACATTCGTATGTGTCTGTATGTGTTTATGTAGTAAAACCGGCAAGTAAGAAGTTAGCCCAACCGAACGTGTGCTGCTGGAAACGGAATAACAATTGATCAAGAAATTACCTTGGAAACGTAGAAGCAAGCGAACGGGTTGTTAAATCAGTGAAAAGAATTTATTTAAGATGGACCCGAAAAACGAGATTTTTTATATTTTCTCGTGCTCACAGTTTTTTCTAGTGTGTTATTTAACTTTATCTACATATATGTAGGTATGTATGTACATGCTTCTCTTGCTTTGATGTTCCTTATTTCGATCTTCTTCGTACTACCTATGTATGTATGTACCTCCTCTTCTGAATGCGTTTTCACTATTTTCTTCGGCTATGGTTTTTTTTTTTTTATTGCCTTTGGTGTGGTGGAGCTTACCGATCTTGGTGGCTCACCACTTGGTAGTGGTTGTGGTTATATTGTTGTTGTTATTGTTTTTAAGCTGCTGAATGTTGTTAAAACAACTCCAATACCCCTTTTCTATTAGCAGTTTCAATTACATATGTATGTACATACTTAGTATGTAAGTACATTAAGGTGGTCCTTAAATGTAGGAAGCACATTTTTACTCAAATTTCTTAAGTCTCAACTCAAATTTCTTCAGTCTCAACCCCTGCCACGATGCTACTGTAGTCGGAGATATCACATATAAATTTTGGTCCCGATTGAAGACGGTCAAGGCGTGTCGCACAGGGGTCAAAGTTCTGATTACCCTATGAAGTCGTCTTAACAGACTCCAATCGGGACCAAAATTTATATGTAATTTTCTTGACTTTAGTCGTACCGATTTTGGGTATTAAATGAAAAAAAATATATATTTTTAATATTTGGAGTCCATAACCGACTGCAATCGGGACCAAAATTTATATGTGATATCTGTGACCGAGGTGTGATCGATTGAGGGTGTGACACTGAAAAAAATCGTTTATTTGATTTTTTAAGGACCACCCTCAGGTACATACATACAAATGTATGCATACATAGCTGCATATATCTATGTATGTATGTATGTATGTATATAACGGAGTTTACTTTCGCGCTACAACTTCATCTGTAATTCTATATAACAATAGCCATTAATTCACAAAATAGCGATTAATTTCCAATTTTTTAT
>NW_016158829.1:104908-108494 GCF_001687245.7 Rhagoletis zephyria | reverse complement strand
CCCAGCCAGTATTTCCAAACGAAAACCACTCAAAACAAAACCCTGATAGTATTACATTAATGATGGCTGGGTAGCTGTATGCCACGGCAGGTTGTATTTATTGATAAGCCACTTAACGCTTCAAGAATACTCTATCATTTTTCTACGCTTTTACATCTCGATGTTTTGCTATAAATGTCAGTCAACATCAGTCAGGGCCAATTTAAAAATCGCTTTTATATTCACAATAACTTACCACTTATTATTTTTTATTTGTTTGACTTTTTATTCGAACCCAAGTAGCTGGAAAATGATATTTACACATATGCGGAGACATTCGTACAACAAAGCGTGTATGTATAAGGGTGGTCCATGTGAAAAAATAAAGTCGGAATTTTTATGCTCTCACCCGCTAGGAGTGTTCTATACAGAAAAAAATGTACCCCTATCTTTTTGTTTTGAATGCAAAAAATATTTAGAGATCGCTCAAAGCGCTTAAAGTTTTCCATGCATTTTATAATCAAAATGAAATTTTCCATAGAAATGGTATAGATTTCTTAAAAATCAATATTTTTCGATCGGAAAACTCTGTGCTCTGCAGGTAATCTCAAAAATAATACCCATTTTTCTATTTAACAATTTTTTCTTAATAACTATAATTTATTGGTCCGCCGAAAAATTTGTAGTTTTAAAAAATGGTCAAATAAACAATTGAAAACTATTATTGGGAATCTCCTGAGAGAATCAGAGTTTTCCGATCGAAAATATCGATTTTCAAGAATTCTATACCATTTCTACGAAAAGTTGTTTATTTTCCATATAAAATACATGGAAGATTTTGAGCATTTTAAGCGACCTCTAAATATTTTTTGATTTCAAAATAAAAAATAGGGGTATACTTTTTTCGATATAGAACAATCCTATGGGGTTAGAGCATTAAAATTCCAAATCTACTTTATTGGAACACCCTAGTATATTATATGGCTACCGCACACGCGATTTAAAATGATATTAATATATTTGACGTCAATACATATTAGCCTGTCTTCCCCTTTTTTCCTTCCCTTTCTTTATGAAATGTTGTATAAGTACCTTTCTTTCATAAATACTTTCACTTTAAAACTATGACCAGAACTTGAAAATGGCGAAATATGAAAGTCTAGGGGATTAGCAAAACAGGAATCTTTGGTTTTAGTTAAAATATGGAAAATAAAATAACAAAAAAGTTTTTCTTGCAGTTTTTTTTATAAAAACATGGCAGTGGTTTAATAAAATTACATGAATTTTCATGAACATATTTAATTAGTTAAATTTTTAACTACCGAGAGAACGGAATATCGAAAAACTCGATACTTAGCGCTGAAAGAATATTGATAAGGCATTTAAAATAAACACTCCGGCGAAATCGTCCAATAGATATTGTGATATCGTGTACACCAGCTTGAAAAAAGTCGTTTCGAAAAAACGCAAAAGAAACAAGTAAAATGTCTAAGTTAGGGTGGCGCAAGATAGTTTTACCCCTATTTAAAACATCTTCGATAGAACGTTTAGTTAGATATAAAGAGATAAACTTATATATCTATGTAGATATATGTGGGAGGTACCACGCCCATTTTCCAAAAATCCATAATAATGTTATCTACTCCTTTTCAAGGGATTGCTGTTAGTATAAATTTTGAGTAAATTAGCGTTTTTAAATTTCGAAATATCGAAGTTCTAAGCATTTCTGAAATATACCGTTATATGGGACCGTTACCGAGATACACATTTCTGAAAACTACCGTTAAGTGGGAGGCAGAGGCGTGGTTATAGTTCGATTTTGGCCTTTTTCAATGCCCTCCATCCTACGCTCAAAATAAGTACACGTACCAAGTTTCATTCAGATATCTCAATTTTTACTCGAGTTATCGTGTGCAGAGAGGTATCTTTTTTCATTCTGAGCATTTGTGTATACATTTGTCTATATCTATCTCGATTCGTTTTGTTCGTTACAAAACAATTTAACAAAGTTACAATACCCATTCAGCGCTTTTCTATCACTCTCACTTCTAACTGCTGAAACATCTGAAGTACTTCGAACTTCAGAATGGGAAGCGCTTAAAATATTCTTCAGAGTGTGTAGAATTTTTTAAGCTGAAAATTCTTACATTTTTTATTTTTTTCAGAGTTCTGTAATTCCATAAAGTAAGACTGCTTATTTATTATAACTTTCGTGAATACGAAATGGTATTATAACTTTGGTGCGGTGTTTGTTAGTACCAGAAGAAGAAGAGTTAGATAGATAGATACATATATGTGTACGAGTATAACAGCTTAACTACATAATAGTAGATATAACTTTTTAATACTGTACCTAACTAGGTATTCATTTAAGTCCATCCTAATGTTCAGAAGTGTAGGTAAAGTCCGTCATATTCGGAGCTGCCCTGTAAAACCTTGTTACCTTTGATTTTGAACGAATATACGCCTATAGGTCATAGACACTTTGGCATTGCATTACATATTTACAGAAATAAAACATATGTCTGGTGTTGCTGTACTTAGTTATTTCCATGCGACGTCTTTAACCGACACTGCCGGCGAATGAACAAATTTATGCTTATTTGCATTGACGCTTACAATGTCTGCGCCATCTCATGGCCTATGGAAAAGTCGTTCACACTCAATGCGATCCAATAAGTCAGTCGAAGTGGTTACATCAATTGCTTTGATGTACAGTGAAAAAGTAGAAAACTTGGTTGAGCAAGCAAAAAGTCGATTTGTGTACTTTGTGTTGAAAGTCTTTTACTTTTATATTTTTTTTCTTTAGAATTAACGCGATTTTCTGTCGCTTTGACGAATAGACGAGTATGCGTTTTATGCAAATTTTTGTTTTAATGCATGAAAATAATAAGTTTTTCGCTTGGCGGCTTCAGAACAGTAACACAATTAATGTTACGTATACGTCATGTCGCCCTACACAAACATGCTAGCCAATCGGTTATTTAGCCATTGGCCATCGAGACCGTATTTGGAATGCGCGGACATAGCCTAGAAATCTATCTCAGAGGATCCAAGAGTCATGCACAAAAAACAAAATAAAATGTGGGAACCTTAATATAAAAAATGTATTACGATTTTTAAAAGACGACTTAATAATTTTTTCTTAATAATCTAGCAAAAACGCTTTCTTTCGTAGAATTTAAGTTGTTAAACACCAATTATCTACATGCAAATGCATGCATATGTATGTAAGTACATGCATGAATGTATGTATTCAAAAACGCAGACATTTGTCTTTAATTTGCACCATCCGCTGCTTCATGTCACTTATTAGGCTACTCTTGAAGCGCACAATAAGTTTAAATAATTCAATTATTTCGTCACCACATATCTACTTGAGCTTAAACGTACATACATATGCATACAAATATATACAGAGCCAGCATGATGCTATCTCCCCACTTGATATGCCGCAAATAATGTCTTTCAAGCACCCGTAGGGAAAGAGGCCACCTCCTCGGTTACTAAGCATCCAAAGCAAAGTTGTTAAATTAAAATAAAATTGCTGTGCAACCCACAGGCGTGAAATGAATTGCACAAAAGCAAGACCCATTTGCCCATAAGA